>NC_090334.1:15219802-15227302 GCF_035084215.1 Heptranchias perlo
TCTAGGGCGAGGGCGGGCGACGAGCAGAGGGCTTAGGGCGAGGGCGGGCGAGAGAGGGCTAGGGCGAGGGAGGGCGAGAGAGGGGCGAGGAGAGGAGGCGAGAGAGGGGCGAGAGAGGGCGAGAGAGGGCGAGAGAGGGCGAGAGAGGGCGAGAGAGGGCGAAGTGCGAGGCGAGGGGCGAGTGCGAGGGAGGGCGAGTGCGAGGAGGGCGAGTGCGAGGGAGGGCGAGTGGCGAGGGGAGGGCGAGTGCGAGGGAGGGCGAGTGCGAGGGAGGGCGAGTGCGAGGGAGGGCTGCGAGTGCGAGCGAGGAGAGGCGAGTGCGAGGGAGGGCGAGTGCAGGGAGGGCGAGTGCGAGGAGCGAGGCGAGTGCGAGGGAGGCGAGTGCGAGGGAGGGCGAGTGCTGAGGGAGGGCGAGTGCGAGGGAGGGCGAGTGCGAGGGAGGGCGAGTGCGAGGGAGGGCGAGTGCGAGGGAGGGCGAGTTGCGGGGAGGGGTCGAGGAGGGCGAGTGCGAGGGAGGCGAGTGCGAGGAGGCGTGCGAGGGAGGGCGAGTGCGAGGGAGGGCGAGTGCGAGGGAGGGCGAGTGCGAGGGAGGGCGAGTGCGAGGGAGGGCGAGTGCGAGGGAGGGAGAGAGAGCGAGGGGGGAGAGAGAGCGAGGGGGAGAGAGAGCGAGGGGGGAGAGAGAGCGAGGGGGAGAGAGAGCGAGGGGGAGAGAGAGCGAGGGGGAGAGAGAGCGAGGGGGAGAAGAGAGAGCGAGGGGGAGAGGAGAGCGAGGGCGGGGGCGAGAGAGGGCGAGGGCGAGAGAGGGCGAGGGAGGGCGAGGGGAGAGAGAGGGCGAGGGTGAGAGAGGGCGAGGGCGAGAGAGGGCGAGGGCGAGAGAGGGGCGGAGGGGCGAGGGAGGGCGAGTGCGAGGGAGGGGCGAGTGCGAGGGAGAGCGAGGGGGAGGAGAGAGCGAGGGGGAGATGAGAGCGAGGGGGAGAGAGAGCGAGGGGGAGAGAGAGAGCGAGGGGGAGAGAGAGCGAGGGGCGGGGGCGAGAGAGGGCGAGGGCGAGAGGAGGCGGAGGGAGAGGGAGGGCGAGGGAGAGGAGAGGGCGAGGGAGAGAGAGGGCTGAGGGCGAGAGAGGGCGAGGGCGAGAGAGGGCGAGGGCGAGAGAGGGCGAGGGCGAGAGAGGGCGAGGGCGAGAGAGGGCGAGGGCGAGAGAGGGCGAGGGCGAGAGAGGGCGAGGGCGAGAGACACAGAGGCGAGGAGAGCGAGGGCGAGGGCGAGAGACACAGAGCGAGAGACAGAGCGAGAGCGCGAGACAGGCGAGAGCGCGAGAGACAGAGCGAGAGCGCGAGACAGAGCGAGAGCGCGAGACAGAGCGAGAGCGAGAGCGCGAGACAGAGCGAGAGCGAGAGCGCGAGACAGAGCGAGAGCGAGAGCGCGAGACAGAGCGAGAGCGAGAGCGCGAGACAGAGCGAGAGCGAGAGCGCGAGACAGAGCGAGAGCGAGAGCGCGAGACAGAGCGAGAGCGAGAGCGCGAGACAGAGCTGAGAGCGAGAGCGCGAGACAGAGCGAGAGCGAGAGCGCGAGACAGAGCGAGAGCGAGAGCGCGAGACAGAGCGAGAGCGAGAGCGCGAGACAGAGCGAGAGCGAGAGCGCGAGACAGAGCGAGAGCGCGAGAGCGAGAGCAGCGCGAGAGCGAACAGAGCGAGAGCGAGACAGAGCAGAGAGAGACAGAGCGAGAGAGAGACAGAGCGAGAGAGAGCGAGCGAGAGAGAGAGAACAGAGCGAGAGCGAGAGAGCGAGACAGAGCGAGAGCGAGACAGAGCGAGAGAGAGACAGAGCGAGACAGAGCGAGAGCGAGACAGAGAGCGAGAGCGAGAGAGCGAGACAGAGCGAGAGCGAGAGAGCGAGACAGAGCGAGAGCGAGAGAGCGAGAGCGAGAGAGCGAGACAGAGCGAGAGCGAGACAGAGCGAGAGAGCGAGAGCGAGAGACGAGAGCGAGAGAGCGAGAGCGAGAGAGCGAGACAGAGCGAGAGCGAGAGAGCGAGACAGAGCGAGAGCGAGAGAGCGAGACAGAGCGAGAGCGAGACAGAGCGAGAGCGAGAGAGCGAGAGCGAGAGAGCGAGTCAGAGCGAGAGCGAGAGAGCGAGTCAGAGCGAGAGCGAGAGAGCGAGAGCGAGAGAGCGAGAGCGAGAGAGCGAGAGCGAGGAGAGCGAGAGCGAGAGAGAGCGAGAGCGAGAGAGCGAGACAGAGCGAGAGCGAGAAGAGCGAGCGAGAGCGAGAGAGAGCGAGAGCAGAGCGAGAAGCGAGAGAGCGAGACAGAGCGAGAGCGAGTGAGAGCGAGACAGAGCGAGAGCGAAGAGAGCGAGACAGAGCGAGAGCGAGAGAGCGAGACAGAGCGAGAGCGAGAGAGCGAGACAGAGCGAGAGCGAGAGAGCGAGACAGAGCGAGAGCGAGAGAGCGAGACAGAGCGAGAGCGAGAGAGCGAGACAGAGCTGAGAGCGAGAGAGCGAGACAGAGCGAGAGCGAGAGAGCGAGACAGAGCGAGAGCGAGAGAGCGAGACAGTGCGAGAGCGAGAGAGCGAGACAGAGCGAGAGCGAGAGAGCGAGACAGAGCGAGAGCGAGAGAGCGAGCACAGAGCGAGAGCGAAGAGAGAGCGAGACAGAGCGAGAGAGCGACACAGAGCGAGAGCGAGAGAGCGAGACAGAGCGAGAGCGAGAGAGCGAGAGAGCGAGAGAGCGAGACAGAGCGAGAGCGAGAGAGCGAGACAGAGCGAGAGAGCGAGACAGAGCGAGAGAGCGAGACAGAGCGAGAGAGAGACAGAGCGAGAGCGAGAGAGCGAGACAGAGCGAGAGCGAGAGAGCGAGACAGAGCAGAGAGCGAGAGAGCGAGACAGAGCGAGAGCGAGAGCGACACAGAGCGAGAGCGAGAGAGCGAGACAGAGCGAGAGAGCGACACAGAGCGAGAGCGAGAGAGCGAGACAGAGCGAGAGAGCGACGACAGAGCGAGAGCGAAGAGAGCGAGACAGAGCGAGAGCGAGAGAGCGAGACAGAGCGAGAGCGAGAGAGCGAGACAGAGCGAGAGCGAGAGAGCGAGAGCGAGAGAGCGAGAGCGAGAGAGCGAGAGCGAGAGAGCGAGAGCTGAGAGAGCGAGAGCGAGAGCGAGAGAGCGAGACAGAGCGAGAGCGAGAGAGCGAGACAGAGCGAAGAGCGAGAGAGCGAGAGAGAGCGAGACAGAGCGAGAGAGCGAGAGCAGAGCGAGAGCGAGAGCGAGAGAGCAGAGACAGAGCGAGAGCGAGAGAGCGAGACAGAGCGAGAGCGAGAGAGCGAGACAGAGCGAGAGCGAGAGAGCGAGACAGAGCGAGAGCGAGAGAGCGAGACAGAGCGAGAGCGAGAGAGCGAGACAGAGCAGAGCGAGAGCGAGACAGAGCGAGAGCGAGAGAGCGAGACAGAGCGAGAAGAGCGAGACAGAGCGAGAGCGAGACAGAGCGAGACGAGAGCGAGAGCGAGACAGAGCGAGAGCGAGAGAGCGAGACAGAGCGAGAGCGAGAGAGCGAGACAGAGCGAGAGCGAGAGAGCGAGACAGAGCGAGAGCGAGAGAGCGACAGAGCGAGAGCGAGAGAGCGAGACAGAGCGAGAGCGAGAGAGCGAGACAGAGCGAGAGCGAGAGAGCGAGACAGAGCGAGAGCGAGAGAGCGAGACAGAGCGAGAGCGAGAGAGCGAGACAGAGCGAGAGCGAGAGAGCGAGACAGAGCGAGAGAGCGAGAGCGACGAGCGACAGAGCGAGAGCGAGAGAGCGAGACAGAGCGAGAGCGAGAGAGCGAGACAGAGCGAGAGCGAGAGAGCGAGACAGAGCGAGAGCGAGAGAGCGAGACAGAGCGAGAGCGAGAGAGCGAGACAGAGCGAGAGCGAGAGAGCGAGAGCAGAGCGAGAGAGCGAGAGAGCGAGACAGAGCGAGAGCGAGAGAGCGAGACAGAGCGAGAGCGAGAGAGCGAGACAGAGCGAGAGCGAGAGAGCGAGACAGAGCGAGAGCGAGAGAGCGAGACAGAGCGAGAGCGAGAGAGCGAGACAGAGCGAGAGCGAGAGAGCGAGACAGAGCGAGAGCGAGAGAGCGAGACAGAGCGAGAGCGAGAGAGCGAGACAGAGCGAGAGCGAGAGAGCGAGACAGAGCTGAGAGCGAGAGAGCGAGACAGAGCGAGAGCGAGAGAGCGAGACAGAGCGAGAGCGAGAGAGAGCGAGACAGAGCGAGAGCGAGAGAGCGAGACAGAGCGAGAGCGAGAGAGCGAGACAGAGCGAGAGCGAGAGAGCGAGACAGAGCGAGAGAGCGAGAGAGCGAGACAGAGCGAGAGCGAGGAGCGAGACAGAGCGAGAGCGAGAGAGCGAGACAGAGCGAGAGCGAGAGAGCGAGACAGAGCGAGAGCGAGAGAGCGACAGACAGAGCGAGAGCGAGAGAGCGAGACAGAGCGAGAGCGAGAGAGCGAGACAGAGCGAGAGCGAGAGAGCGAGAGCGAGAGAGCGAGAGCGAGAGAAGCGAGAGCGAGAGAGCGAGAGCGAGAGAGCGAGACAGAGCGAGAGCGATGAGAGCGAGCGAGAGCGAAGAGCGAGACAGAGCGAGAGCGAGAGAGCGAGACAGAGCGAGAGCGAGAGAGCGAGACAGAGCGAGAGCGAGAGAGCGAGACAGAGCGAGAGCGAGAGAGCGAGACAGAGCGAGAGCGAGAGAGCGAGACAGAGCGAGAGCGAAGACGAACAGAGCGAGAGCGAGAGAGCGAGACAGAGCGAGAGCGAGAGAGCGAGACAGAGCGAGAGCGAGAGAGCGAGACAGAGCGAGAGCGAGAGAGCGAGACAGAGCGAGAGCGAGAGAGCGAGACAGAGCGAGAGCGAGAGAGCGACAGAGCGAGAGCGAGAGAGCGAGACAGAGCGAAGCGAGAGCGAACAGAGCGAGAGCGAGAGAGCGAGACAGAGCGAGAGAGCGAACAGAGCAGAGCGAGAGCGAGAGAGCGAACAGAGCGAGAGCGAGAGAGCGAGAGAGCGAGAGAGCGAGACAGAGCGAGAGCGAGAGAGCGAGACAGAGCGAGAGAGCGAGCAGAGCGAGAGAGCGAACAGAGCGAAGAGAGACAGAGCGAGAGCGAGAGAGAGCGAGACAGACGAGAGCGAGAGAGCGAGACAGAGCGAGAGCGAGAGAGCGAGACAGAGCGAGAGCGAGAGAGCGACACAGAGCGAGAGCGAGAGAGCGAGACAGAGCGAGAGCGACACAGAGCGAGAGCGAGAGAGCGAGACAGAGCGAGAGAGCGAGCACAGAGCGAGAGCGAGAGAGCGAGACAGAGCGAGAGCGAGAGAGCGAGACAGAGCGAGAGCGAGAGAGCGAGACAGAGCGAGAGCGAGAGAGCGAGAGCGAGAGAGCGAGAGCGAGAGAGGCGAGAGCGAGAGAGCGAGAGCGAGAGCGAGAGAGCGAGACAGAGCGAGAGCGAGAGAGCGAACAGAGCGAGAGCGAGAGAGAGAGCGAGACAGAGCGAGAGAGCGAGACAGAGCGAGAGAGCGAGACAGAGCGAGAGCGAGAGAGCGAGACAGAGCGAGAGCGAGAGAGCGAGACAGAGCGAGAGCGAGAGAGCGAGACAGAGCGAGAGCGAGAGAGCGAGACAGAGCGAGAGCGAGAGAGCGAGACAGAGCGAGAGCGAGAGAGCGAGACAGAGCGAGAGCGAGAGAGCGAGACAGAGCGAGAGCGAGAGAGCGAGACAGAGCGAGAGCGAGAGAGCGAGACAGAGCGAGAGCGAGACAGAGCGAGAGCGAGAGAGCGAGACAGAGCGAGAGCGAGACAGAGCGAGAGCGAGAGAGCGAGACAGAGCGAGAGCGAGAGAGCGAGACAGAGCGAGAGCGAGAGAGCGAGACAGAGCGAGAGCGAGAGAGCGAGACAGAGCGAGAGCGAGAGAGCGAGACAGAGCGAGAGCGAGAGAGCGAGACAGAGCGAGAGCGAGAGAGCGAGACAGAGCGAGAGCGAGAGAGCGAGACAGAGCGGAGAGCGAGAGAGCGAGACAGAGCGAGAGCGAGAGAGCGAGACAGAGCGAGAGCGAGAGAGCGAGACAGAGCGAGAGAGCGAGAGAGCGAGACAGAGCGAGAGCGAGAGAGCGAGACAGAGCGAGAGCGAGAGAGCGAGACAGAGCGAGAGCGAGAGAGCGAGACAGAGCGAGAGCGAGAGAGCGAGACAGAGCGAGAGCGAGAGAGCGAGACAGAGCGAGAGCGAGAGAGCGAGACAGAGCGAGAGCGAGAGAGCGAGACAGAGCGAGAGCGAGAGAGCGAGACAGAGCGAGAGCGAGAGAGCGAGACAGAGCGAGAGCGAGAGAGCGAGACAGAGCGAGAGCGAGAGAGCGAGACAGAGCGAGAGCGAGAGAGCGAGACAGAGCGAGAGCGAGAGAGCGAGACAGAGCGAGAGCGAGAGAGCGAGACAGAGCGAGAGCGAGAGAGCGAGACAGAGCGAGAGCGAGAGAGCGAGACAGAGCGAGAGCGAGAGCGCGACACAGAGCGAGAGCGAGAGCGCGACACAGAGCGAGAGCGAGAGAGCGACACAGAGCGAGAGCGAGAGAGCGACACAGAGCGAGAGCGAGAGAGCGACACAGAGCGAGAGCGAGAGAGCGACACAGAGCGAGAGCGAGAGAGCGACACAGAGCGAGAGCGAGAGAGCGACACAGAGCGAGAGCGAGAGAGCGACACAGAGCTGAGAGCGCGACACAGAGCGAGAGCGAGAGCGCGACACAGAGCGAGAGCGAGAGCGCGACACAGAGCGAGAGCGAGAGCGCGACACAGAGCGAGAGCGAGAGCGCGACACAGAGCGAGAGCGAGAGCGCGACACAGAGCGAGAGCGAGAGCGCGACACAGAGCGAGAGCGAGAGCGCGACACAGAGCGAGAGCGAGAGCGCGACACAGAGCGAGAGCGAGAGCGCGACACAGAGCGAGAGCGAGAGCGCGACACAGAGCGAGAGCGAGAGCGCGACACAGAGCGAGAGCGAGAGCGCGACACAGAGCGAGAGCGAGAGCGCGACACAGAGCGAGAGCGAGAGCGCGACACAGAGCGAGAGGCGAGAGCGCGACACAGAGCGAGAGCGAGAGCGCGACACAGAGCGAGAGCGAGAGCGCGACACAGAGCGAGAGCGAGAGCGCGACACAGAGCGAGAGCGAGAGCGCGACACAGAGCGAGAGCGAGAGCGCGACACAGAGCGAGAGCGAGAGCGCGACACAGAGCGAGAGCGAGAGCGCGACACAGAGCGAGAGCGAGAGCGCGACACAGAGCGAGAGCGAGAGCGCGACACAGAGCGAGAGCGAGAGCGCGACACAGAGCGAGAGCGAGAGCGCGACACAGAGCGAGAGCGAGAGCGCGACACAGAGCGAGAGCGAGAGCGCGACACAGAGCGAGAGCGAGAGCGCGACACAGAGCGAGAGCGAGAGCGCGACACAGAGCGAGAGCGAGAGCGCGACACAGAGCGAGAGCGAGAGCGCGACACAGAGCGAGAGCGCGACACAGAGCG
>NC_090334.1:16729802-16824802 GCF_035084215.1 Heptranchias perlo
GATTACTGTAGGACCCTTGTTACATGCATCTTTTATTTCCTGTTTGATCCCATCCCCTACATTACCAGTACTGTTTGGAAGCCTATAGACAACTCCCACCAGTGTTTTCTGCCCCTTGGTGCTCCTTAACTCCACCCAGACTGATTCTACATCTTGATTTTCTGGGCCAATATCCTTTCTCACTATTGCTCTGATTTCATCCTTTACTAATAACGCCAACCCACCTCCTTTTCCTTTTTGCCTGTCCTTCCTAAATATCGAATACCCTTGGATATTCAGCTCCCAGCCTTGGTCACCCTTCAGCCATGAGTCCGTCATCGCAATTATATCATATCCGTTCACATCTATTTGAGCTGTTAATTCGTCTACCTTATTATGAATGCTTTGTGCATTCAGATACAGTGCCTTTAGATTTGTCTTTAACATTTTTAGACATCTTAACATTTTTTTGTACTATGGCCCTATTTGTCTTATTACCATTTTGTCTTACCTGGACCCTATTTGTTAGTGCACTAACAAATAGGATGAAGGATAAATGTTGTACAATCTTGAGCTGGTTTCCTGCCTCCTGCTTCTCCATTTTATCCCAACTTAACCAAGTTCCAGCCCTGGATTTGGAGGGCCTTCTATTATAAAGGGGTCAGAGGATGCAACGTAGCCATCCCTCCTCTGGTCGTCATCCTCTCCTTGTTGTGTGCCCCTTGCTGCTACTAAAGCAGAAACATGCATTGATTAGCTGACACTGACGGCATGGAACATCACCACACCCATGTGTCAGGGTGATCGCTGTAAGTCTGGTGAAGGCAGAGATGTGCAGCATGCACGTGCTGGCCATGGAAGTAGGTTGTCCCGGTAACATCTTCTGCAGAAGGAAGTGGTACTGATCAAGGGAAGTACTGAAAGGTGCACAGTACAGTATCATGGTCACCCATGGGATGATGTGAAGGGATGAATGAGTAGGAAGGAAGAGGCCACAGTAGAAATAGTTGGTACTGGGCATAAATATGAGATGATATTGCGGGCCCTACTTTGCCCCTCCTGGTGAGCTAATTCAATTTCATATGACACTGCAGCCACGCCATCTGCACTTTACCTCTTACATTGATAGAATGTGCCACCTCCTGCCAAGGGTTGTTTCCCCTCTGTTTTGCTCATGCAATGCCCCTCGCAGGGGAAAAGGAGCCCCTTCCCCCCCGCCCCCCAACCGAGTTGAACTTGTGGTTCATTCCAGATTGAATGTTAAACAAGCATTTTGGCAGCACAAAGGTAGTGGAGGGATTGTGAGAGGAGGTGGAGAGATAGGGCCTGGTGTCGTCATCATACATGTGGAAGCTGACCCCATGTCTGCTGATGATGTTACCAAGGGGCAAGAATGATCCTTGGGGGACTTTCAAGGTGATGGTGCGAAGATGGGAAGAGGCGAGGTTGGTAGACATCAGATAGATAGAAAAAGATGAATCCAGTGGGATGATAATCTCAACTCCTACTCATGGTCAGGAACATCGCATGAGAGGAAGTTAGCGACTGCCAGTCTGAGCATTGTTTAAATCTTTAAAACTTGATAAAGGAACACAGATAGGTAATAACTGAATAAGATAATTTAGTTTTGGCAATATATTAATTTTGATGTTTATCCTTCCAAACTAATCTATTGTAAACCAGTCCAAGAGAAGGGCCTTCCAATTACATCTGATTTGATGTAATTATTAAAAGGGAATGAGAAAATATCATTCACCGGTGAGTGAATCAGTAACTAGAGGGCTTATATTTAAGAACGTCGTCAAAAGAATAAGGGGAGGGGTTAGGAGAATTTATTTTACACGGAGGATTGTTGGAACGAGGAATATCCTACCAGAAACAATGGTGGAAGTAGAAACCATAATGGTTTTTAAAAGGGAAGCGCATAATATTTGAAAAAGAATCTTTTTTAGAAGGATAAGGGGAAAGGACAGGGGAATGTGATTAAGGACAGTTCTTTCAGAGAGCATGCACGGACATGACAGACTCTTCTTTGCTTCTCTCCCTTTGAAGACTTGGCAGAGATTCTGAATGGACCTTAATGGAAATGTATAGCAAAAGATAAAAGGCAAAAGAGTCTTGAGCAATGATTTTGGGTGGTGAGCAAGCTAATTTGTATTGAAATGATAGAGCACAACCATCTCGGCATTCAAAGAATGAACCCTACTCTTGTTATAAAATATCAATGAGTTCTGTGATGGTGAATGAATGGAGAACAGGGTGATTATATATCCCCAAAGACTCCTAGGAATCCAGCAATGCTGTGAGTTATTAGATATGCTGGATGTTACTGCTTTGTGTTGTAAAGAGACAGTTACAATGATATGTGATTTTGCCTAATTAAGGTATCAGCAATAAATTGTGAATATTGAGGACTGGCTGAAGGCTGTTCTTTCACCGGCAGGTGTCTGAAACTGGTGTATAGCAAAAATAAATTAAAGGGCTGGTTCATCGACCTTCACAAATCACCTCATCAGCATAATGTAAGTTCCCGAGATTGGGAAGATTTGAAATATAAGTTTATATCATTTTTCCCAGATTTTAAAATTCTAATTTGTTCCAAAATCACTGCTTGACGAGATGGAACAGGACCAAGTTCTGAACTCAGGATGCATCATCTACGGTGATTCAGCCATTATCAGCATCACTCAATGCATGTACAGCCTGTGAATACAATCCTCAGATGCATGGGGTGCTAAATTGGGCCGTGCAGCGCCCGTTGTTTTGACGCTACCCGGCCTCTCCGACATCCAAGATGGCATCTTGAATGCGCACGCACGTTTTCTGCGTGACGGGCACCAGAGGCCATCTTGGTATAGGAGTTTGCACAGGTGCAGATAACGAACGCTGGAATCATGTAAAGTAGGAAGAAAATGGCTTCAAGGCTGATTTAAAGTGATAGACACCATTATGGGACTCAACGCACAGCCTTAACCCCGACTCTCTGAACATGTCTTAGAGTGCCTGGAGGACCCCCCACCGGCGCTATTTAAAGGGACCATGCAGGATTTACAGGTTAGTGGCTGAATTATTGCCTCTGGCTGCCGAGACATTTGTATCCTGAGACTGTGACCCCTGGCTGGGGGGTGTCTAGAGCGAGGGATCATAGTCTCGGGATACGGGGTAGGACATTTAGGACTGAGATGAGGAGAAATCTCTTCACTCAGAGGGTGGTGAACCTGTGGAATTCTCTACCACAGAAGGCTGTGGAGGCCAAGGCACTGAATATATTTAAGAAGGAGATAGATAGATTTCTAGACACAAAAGGCATCAAGGGGTATGGGGAGAGAGCGGGAATATGGTATTGAGATAGAGGATCAGCCAGGATCATATTGAATGGCGGAGCAGGCTCGAAGGTCTGAATGGCCTACTCCTGCTCCTATTTTCTATGTTTCTATGTCACACAATCACTTACACCAAAGCTTGCAGAGACCAGCAGCTCCATGCCAACTCTTTGGTGGAGGCTTCTTGGCAAGAAGTTGTAATGAGGGCTTGTTGGTAACTCTTCTCCTCTTTCTGTATCTGCAGGTATGGCAGAAGAAGCTGTCTTGGGGCCTGGAGAACTGCAGTCACCAAGCACCTTACCCAGGACCCTAGCACTCAATCTCACCAGACGGACTGCAGCGGTTCAAGAAGGTGGCTCACCACCACCTTCTCAAGGACAATTAGGGATGGGCAATAAATGCCGGCCTCGCCAACGATGTCCACATCCCATGAACGAATAAAAAAAGCAGCAGCACAGATCCATCCATCCCCAGGGATTGCAAATGTGACACCCTTGTTTAAAAAAGGATGTAAGGATAATCCCAGCAACTACAGGCCAGTCAGCTTAACCATGGTGGTGGGGAAACTTTTAGAAACAATAATCCGGGACAAAATTAACAGTCACATGGACAAGTGTGGATTAATTAAGGAAAGCCAGCATGGATTTGTTAAAGGCAAATCGGTTTTAACTAACTTGATTGAGGTTTTGATGAGGTGACAGAGATGGTTGATGAGGGCAATGCGGTTGATGTGGTGTATATGGACTTCCAAAAGTTGAAGCCCATGGAATAAAAGGGGCAGCGGCAGCACAAATACGAAATTGGCTAAGTGACAGGAAGCAGAGAGTCGTGGTGAACGGTTGTTTTTCAGATCGGAGGGAGGTGTACATTGGTGTTCCCCAGGGGTCAGTACTAGGACCACTGCTTTTCTTGATATATATTAATGACTTGGACTTGAGTGTACAGAGCACAATTTCAAAATTTGCAGATGAAACAAAACTTGGAAGTGTAGTGAACAGTGAGGGGCATAGTGATAGACTTCAAGAGGACATAGACAGGCTGGTGGAATGGGCGGACACATGGCAGATGAAATTTAACACAGGGATGTGCGAAGTGATACATTTTGGTAGGAAGAATGAGGAGATGAATTATAAACTGAAGGGGTCAATTCTAAAGGGGGTGCAGGAACAAAGAGACCTGGGGATTTATGTGCACAAATAACTGAAGGTGGTAGGGCAAGATGAGAAAGTGGTTAAAAAAGCGTATGGGACCCTGGGCTTTATAACTAGAGGGATACAGTACAAAAGCAAGGAAGTTATGTTGAATCTTTTATAAAACACTGGTTCGGCCACAACTGGAGTATTGTGTCCAATTCTGGGCACCGAACCTTAGGAAAGATGTGAAGGCCTTAGAGAGGGTGCAGAAAAGATTCACTAGAATGATTCCAGGGATGAAGGACTTCAGTTACGTGGATAGACTGGAGAAGCTGGGGTTGTTCTCCTTAGAGCAGAGAAGGTTGAGAGGAGATTTGATAGAGGTATCATGAAAGATCTAGACAGTGTATATAGAAAGAAACTGTTCCCATCGGTGGAAGGGTCAAGAACCAGAGGACATAGATTTAAGGTGATTGGCAAAAGAACCAAAGGTGACGGGAAGAAAAATGTTTTTATACAGCGACTGGTTATGATCTAGAATGCACTGCCTGAAAGGGTAGTGGAGGCAGATTCAATCGTGGCTTCGAAAGGGAATTGGATAAGTACTTGAAGGGAAAAAATTTGCAGGGCTACGGGGAAAGGGCGGGGGGCGAGCTGGGTTGGTCTTGCAGAGAGCCGGCACAGGCTCGACGGGCCTCCTTCTGTGCTGTAACCATTCTATGATTTTATGACTTAGACAGTCGGTTTGAGAGCAGCACACTGGTTGAACCACAGAGCACAAGTGAGCGAGAGCAGCTGGAGGAGGCACAGGAGGAACAGGAACCATCCGGCCAGAGGGTAAGGTTACCTCCGTGCAGAGCTGATGAGGTCACAGATCCTGATTTCCAGGGCTCAGCTTTTAAAAGGATGTTTTTGGAGCATAAGGGATTGTTGGAGTCATTGAAGGACATGCCTAGAAGCTTTTAGCATATGGCGGCTAGTGCGCAGGATTCCACAACCTGCATGTGTGGGGCTCTCATGCATAGCATAGAAAGTATGCAATTGCAGTCAGCTCCTTAGTGACAATCTCCAGCTGCTCCATTTGGAATTCTCTTTGATTTGTGAGGCATTGAGACTGCAGCAGACCACAATGATCTGGGAAACTGGCTGTGTTGCAGTGAACGATAGCCGAGGCCTATCAGGATATCGAAGGTGCTGCTTCAGCACGCCTATGATGTGCTTACTAATGGATCTGATGGAGGCATGCACCTCAGTATATCTGTGCTCCATTGGTGTGCGTGGATGCCATGGCGCGATCTTACGCCAAGGCAACAGCGGCTATCCTTGGTCTTCCAGGATTAAACCCTTGACATGCTGGGTATCTGAAATAATGGACATTCATGAAATGATATGCATCATGATTGCTGCTGGTCAACACAGCCTGAACGCTGATGGAATAAAAGGCCTTGTGGTTCATGTATGGGGCACTTCTATGTTCAGGAGCATGTAAGACAATATGAGTGCCACCCAGTGACACCTTGAGCTTATGGGAACCCTACCCTTTTGGAACAAAAGTCCTGGAGCTCTGTCCTGTGACTCTCCAGGACTTTTTTTTTCAAATGGGGAAAGTGATGTATGTGCTTGCTCTGGCAATCCTTCGGTCACCTATTTTGCGCAGGGATGCACTGAAGTCCAACTGCTGTCAATGATGTCCCCATTGGCTCCCTAGAAAGAGCCTGTGGCAAAAAGGATTTAAGTCAGCGATCACCTTCATTCCCACTGCAACAGTGAACTGCAACAATCTTTCCTCATGCTCACCATGAAAGGCAGCTTCTATACGCAGGCCCACCACTCTAATGAACTAAAACATAACCTTATGTGTGTAGTGAATGGGTTGCCTTGGCGTAACATTCTCTTCTTTTACTGCTGGTTATACTGGAAATAGTATGGGATGCCCGCTTCTAAATTTCTGATTTCTCCAAATGGCAGTAAACACCACACAGACCATGACCCCAGTGCTGCATGGCATTTCTGGTGGACTCCTGCCGCACCTCCAGTGGAATTGTCATAAACTGCGCAGAGACCCGGAAACACCGGGCCCCAGACTTGCTGGACTTTCCAGTGACGGTTTTTAGGGGCAGAGTTTCCACCTTCCCAAACAAGGTCACCATCATGGAGGGGGCAGAGCAGAGCTGAAGGTGGGGACTACCTACCCTGGGAGTTCCCACTCCTTCAGCCTCAAAGAGACCGAGCGTAAGTTTGGAGGCCCATATGCTGAGTGAGATGAGGCGACCAGCCTCCTGAAGGGCCCAAGTGGGTAGGGGAGGCGGTGGGTCCAGGTCAAGAAAGTAGCCTAGATCCCTAAAAACAATATTATCAGCCCCCTTAGAAATGGGCCACAAAATTGTCTTTCTGCACAAGATGAGCAGGTACCTCCCTTCCAGATGGCAGCAGGTGCCAGACTTGCCAGCTTGTGTGAGCTGGTGGGTGCCTGAAATTTGCCTCTAGTGGCACAGACGATCACCGGCAATATTTAAATAGGGTGACCTCCCACTGACCCCTCAGAGTTAGTGGCAGAGGTTACTGGCAGACGTAATCCCTGGTGTAACTGCTGGGCTCGCTTCCCCAGCAATTTCAGGGTCCATACATGACTGGCTAATCTATGAATTGTTATTACTGGAAAGAAATGTACAGATATGCAAGTGAAATCAGCAGACACATTTATCAATGCAGTATGCAATTTTCATTGGTACATTAAACTGTCCTTTAAAACTGAATCCTTTGATCATTTTTACTTCAGCCCACACTTTGGTACTTATGGAGTTCTGTCTGAACATATTGACCTGAATATACGTTACATCTAAGTGAACTAGAGGACTGGCCAACTGCTTCTGGTATTTACCACAGTTAAATGAAGCTTCCGAGCACAGAAATGTCAATCAAACCAGGTTCAAAGACACAATAGGGCACTGAGGCAAAGGCACCTCTTGATTGAACACCACTCCAAATCTCATTTACACACCTGATTAATGACTTGATGAGGTATAATCAGATTAATCCTGGCAAGAGCATTCTGCACCTGACAGATTTACAAATTAAATCGCCTGGCCAGTGTGGGACCTCCAAAATAAAACTACCATCGCTTTCACAGGATGCACAATTTGATTAGTTCTGATTCAAACAAATGACTGAGGCCTTCAAGGTTTTCACAGCCAGGCCAGAATTCCTGTTGCAATTGACCGTAAGTGTATATAATTGGAAGCCCGACGATCAATATTAATTATTTCTATCATATCGTGTTGATGGAATGTGAAAAACATCTCCTTTGGCTGTCTGATGAGTTGTTTATTTACTTTGCCTACAAGGTCTCACATCAAGATAAAAGAGATCTTAACAAACACAGCAGCCTTCTATTTCCTAAGCTAGCTATAAATTCATACATAATGTTCCAACTTTATTACTTGGAACAGAATGTATCCCCATTTCTGTCACAGCTATAATGGGCTGGTTATTATATTGGAGGGATGAGCTTCAAATGGGACAAATGACCTTCTCTCATCTTGACTTTTCTTATGGTCCTTAATAAGGAATGCAGACAAGTAGAGAAGGAAAGAAATGATCAAAAAAATCCATGACTTCAGGTGAATTTTTCTTCCAGTAGTTGTTAGCCCCAAAATCTTAACAATACCTGCAGAATCAGACAAATGTAACCAATAGCAGGATCACAAGGATTTTTTCTTTATTCATTCAGGGGATGTGGGCGTTGCTGGCAAGGCCGGCATTTATTACCCATCCCTAATTGCCCTCGAGAAGGTGGTGGTGAGCCGCCGCCTTGAATCGCTGCAGTCCGTGTGCTGAAGGTTCTCCCACAGTGCTGTTAGGAAGGGAGTTCCAGGATTTTGACCCAGCGACGATGAAGGAACGGTGATATATTTCCAAGTCAGGATTGTGTGTGACTTGGAAGGGAACGTGCAGGTGGTGGTGTTCCCATGTGCCTGCTGCTCTTGTCCTTCTAGTTGGTAGAGATCGCTAGTTTGAGAAGTGCTGTCAAAGAAGCCTTGGCAAGTTGCTGCAGTGCATCTCGTAGATGGTACACACTGCAGCCACAGTGCGCCGGTGGTGGAGAGATTGAATGTTTAGGGTGGTGGATGGGGTGCCAATCAAGCGGGCTGCTTTGTCCTGGATGGTGTTGAGCTTCTTGAGTGTTGTTGGAGCTGCGCTCATCCAGGCAAGTGGAGAGTATTCCATCACACTCCTGACTTGTGCCTTGTAGATGGTGGAAAGGCTTTGGGGAGTCAGGAGGTGAGTCACTCACTGCAGAATAGCCAGCTTCTGACCTGATCTTGTAGCCACAGTATTTATGTGGCTGGTCCAGTTAAGTTTTTGGTCATTGGTGACCCCCAGGATGTTGATGGTGGGGGATTTGATGATGGTAATGCCATTGAATGTTTAGGGGAAATGGTTAGACTCTCTCATGTTGGAGATGGTCATTGCCTGGCACGAATGTTACTTGCCACTTATCAGCCCAAGCCTGGATATTGTCCAGGTCTTGCTGCATGCAGGCATGTACTGCTTCATTTTCTGAGGGGTTAGAACAAGCTGTGGTTTATATTAAGTGAGACTAATTGTGAGATCTATTACTAACAGGGAACAGTTATACTATAATTACATCTCCACAATCAGTGTGACACCACAACTTGCAGGGTGTGCTCAGCAGCAGCAAGTTACACACATCAGCATCAAATTGGTAAGGAGGTTCAGTTGATAGATGCAGTGTGGGGCTGAGCCATACATTGTAAGAAGCCACAGTGTCCAGTCCTGGTTTGTGATGAATCAGCTGATCTCAGCCAGTGCAGGAGTTGGGATGCTGCAATTAATCCATGGACTGGAACGAGAAGAAACAGACAGAGTGCCTGCTCCCGATTAACAACCATTGACTCCTGCTGGAAAGTGTGTTGGGTGAGGCCAGGTAGGCCACAGGTGTGATGTCAGAGTCAAATAGCCGACTGCCACTCACCACCTGTGGAATCATACTCCTTGGCAATGGGAGTGATACCACAGGACTGGAGGGTTGCAATGTTACACCCCTGTTCAAAAAAGGGGAGTGATAAAACAGGTATCTATCAGCCTAACATAGGTGTTGGGAAAACTTCTAGAGACAATAATCCAAGACAAAATTGTCACTGGGAAGAACATAGGTTAATAAATGACAGCCGGCATGGATTTGTTAAAGATAAATCACGTCTGACTAACTTGATTGAGTTCTTTGATGAAATAACGGAGAGGGTTGATGGAAGTAGTGCGGTTGATGTTATGCACATGGACTTTCAAAAGGTGTTTGATTAAGTGCCACATAATAGACTTGTTAGCAAAGTTGAAGCCCATGGGATCAAAGGAGCAGTGGCAGCACGGATATGAAATTGGCTGAGAGACAGAAAGCAGAGAGTAGTGGTGAACAGTTGTTTTTCAGGCTGGAGGAAAGTATACAGTGGTGTTCCCCAGGAGTCGGTATTAGGACCACTGCTCTTTTTTATATATATTAATGGCCTGGACTTGGGTATAGAGGGTATAATTTCAACGTTTGCAGATGATACAAACCTTGGAAATGTAGTAAACGGTGAGGAGGATAGCAGCAGACTTCTGGAGGACATAAACAAACTGGTGAAATGGGCAGACACCTGGCAGATGAAAATTAATGCAGAGATGTATGAAGTGATGCATTTTGGAAGGAAAAATGAGGAGAGGAAGTATAAGCTAAATAGTGAAATTTTAAAGGGAGTGCAGGAACAGAGAGACCTGGGGTTTACATATACAAATCTTTGAAGGTGGCAGGACATGTCGAAAGGGCTGTTAATAAAGCACACAAATATCCTTGGGTTTATTAATAGAGGCATAGAGTACAAAAGCAAGTAAGTTATTGTAAACCTTTATAAAATACTGGTTAAACCTCAGCTGGAGTATTGTGTCCAATTCTGGGCACAACACTTTAGAAAGGCTATCAAGGCCTTGGGGAGGGTGTGGAGGAGATTTACCAGAATGGTACCAGGGATGAAGGACTTCAGTTATGTAGAGAGACTAGAGAAGTGGGGATTGTTCTACTTAAAGCAAAGAAGGTTAAGGTTAAAGAAAAAGGCATACTCTAAGTACATAGACAATAAAGGAGAGGATGACAAAAGGGAATATGAAGAGGTTAGGAAAGAACTGCAAGGAATATAAAAAGAAATAGTGAAGTATTCTACCAACACAAAGAAGAAAAAAAATCAGAATAGGGATAGGGCCACGAAGGGATGAACACAATAAACTCACAGGTCATGACAGCGAAATAGCAGAACTACTGAATAGTTATTTTGGGCCCGATATTACCAGGGCGGCGGGTTCGTGGCGGGGGGGCGATTGGGCGCGTGGGTAACGCACCCAGTGAAATCAGTCTGCCCCGCGCGCAATCGCAGGCTGATTGGATCCACTCACCTCTTGTTCCGGGTTCCCCACTGCTGATCTGCGCGTCGGGCGGGCTGCGCATGCGCAGTAAGGTCTGTCAGCTGGAGGAGCTCTATTTAAAGGGGCAGTCCTCCACTGACTGATGCTGCAAGAAATAGGAAAAATTACAGCATGGAGCAGCCCAGGGGGAAGGCTGCTCCCAGGTTAATGATGCCTCACTCCAGCTCTTATTGGATGGGGTGAGGAGGAGGGGGAGGACAGAAATCTTCCCCCCCTGCAGGCGGGAGGAAGCGGCCTGACTCTGCCACCAAAAAGGCCTGGCTCGAGGTGGCAGAGGAGGTCACCTGCACCACCAACATATCGCCCACCTGCATACAGTCCAAGAGGCGCTGCAATGACCTAAGTCAGTCAGCCAAAATGAGTGCACTTACTCATTCCCCTACACTCCATCTGCCACATCACTACCCCCACCCCACATCTCCTTCTGCACTGCCAACACTACTCTGTCACATCACCCCTCATCTTACCTGTACTTACTCACCTCGCCAGTACTCATCCCACCACTACCACTCAACCCAATCCTCATACAATCTCATGGCTCGATCTCATACTCACCCTCTCATGCATCTCTTTCATAGTCAGCCGCACTCAACCTGCCACTACCTGTGCTGCAGCCACAGGGCATGCATCATATATATGCAGTAGGCAGCGTAAGGCAAACGTGTTGTGAGCATGAAGGGGATGCACAAGGGTGTTTGAGGGTTTGTCATGGTTTTTACTTATATTTAATTTCTGAGCAACTCACATTACATATTATGTTGGCACCACGAGAGTCATAGAGTCATAGAAGTTACAACATGGAAACAGGCCCTTCGGCCCAACGTGTCCATGTCACCCAGTTTATACCACTAAGCTAGTCCCAATTGCCTGCACTTGGCCCATATCCCTCTATACCCATCTTACCCATGTAACTGTCCAAATGCTTTATAAAAGACAAAATTGTACCCGCCTCTACTACTGCCTCTGGCAGCTCGTTCCAGACACTCACCACCCGTTAAGTGAAAAAATTGCCCCTCTGGACCCTTTTGTATCTCTTCCCCTGTCACCTTAAATCTATGCCCCCTCGTTATAGACTCCCCTACCTTTGGGAAAAGATTTTGACTATCTACCTTATCTATGCCCCTCATTATTTTATAGACTTCTATAAGATCACCCCTCAACCTCCTACTCTCCAGGGAAAAAAGTCCCAGTCTATCTAACCTCTCCCTATAAGTCAAACCATCAAGTCCCGGTAGCAACCTAGTAAATCTTTTCTGCACTCTTTCTAGTTTAATAATATCCTTTCAATAATAGGGTGACCAGAACTGTACACAGTATTCCAAGTGTGGCCTAACTAATGTCTTGTACAACTTCAACAAAACATCCCAACTCCTGTATTCAATGTTCTGACCAATGAAACCAAGCATGCCGAATGCCTTCTTCACCACCTGTGACTCCACGTTCAAGGAGCTATGAACCTGTACTCCTAGATCTTTTTGTTCTATAACTCTCCCCAACGCCCTACCATTAACAGAGTAGGTCCTGGCCCGATTCAATTCTCCAAAATGCATCACCTCACATTTATCTAAATTAAACTCCATCTGCCATTCATCGGCCCACTGGCCCAATTTATCAAGATCCCGTTGCAATCCTAGATAACCTTCTTCACTGTCCACAATGCCACCAATCTTGGTGTCATCTGCAACCTTACTAACCATGCCTCCTAAATTCTCATCCAAATCATTAATATAAATAACAAATAACAGCGGACCCAGCACCGATCCTTGAGGCACACCGCTGGTCACAGGCCTCCAGTTTGAAAAACAACCCTCTACAACCACCCTCTGTCTTCTGTCGTCAAGCCAATTTTGTATCCAATTGGCTACCTCACCTTGGATCCCGTGAGATCTAACCTTATGTAACAACCTACCACGCGGTACCATGTAGACCACGTCTACTGCACAGCCCTCATCTATCTTCTTGGTTACCCCTTCAAAAAACTCAATCAAATTCGTGAGACATGATTTTCCTCTCACAAAACCATGCTGACTGTTCCTAATCAGTCCCTGCCTCTCCAAATGCCTGTAGATCCAGTCTCTCAGAATACCCTCTAACAACTTACCCACTACAGATGTCAGGCTCACCGGTCTGTAGTTCCCAGGCTTTTCCCTGCCGCCCTTCTTAAACAAAGGCACAACATTTGCTACCCTCCAATCTTCAGGCACCTCACCTGTAGCTGTTGATGATTCAAAAATCTCTGCTAGGGGACCCGCAATTTCCTCCCTAACCTCCCATAACGTCCTGGGATACATTTCATCAGGTCCCGGAGATTTATCTACCTTGATGCGCGTTAAGACGTCCAGCACCTCCCTCTCTGTAATATGTACACTCCTCAAGACATCACTATTTATTTCCCCAAGTTCCCTAACATCCATGCCTTTCTCAACTACTATCATATCTTTGCGAATCTTGTCTGGTTTGTGCAATAATGCCCTTTCCTGAGGATCACAATGAAGACCCACACCTGATGCCACCCATTGTGTCACTGCAGAGTGGGTGTAGGTGTATTTGCAGGACTCTTTTGTGCAGAAGACTGAGAGACGTCGGCGATGTCCCCAGTGGCACCCTGGAAGGATGCGGAGGAGAAGTTGTTGAGGGCAGTGGTGACTTTAACAGCAACAGGTAAGAAGGTGGTGCTCGGGCCAGCCGGGAACAGCTCAGCATGAAGGAGGCTGCAGATGTCCATGACTACATGTCGAGTGACTCTGAGCCTCCGTGTGCACTGCTGCTCAGAGAGGTCCAGGAAGCTGAGCCTCGGTCTGTAGACCCTGTGGCGAGGGTAGTGCCCTCTGCGACGCATCTCTCTCTGCGGTTGCCCTCCCTCCTGATGTGCAGATGGATGTGTCACAGCACTGTGTTGTGGAGATCCACGTGTCAGAGGTGGACGGCGTGGCCGGCGATGCTGTTCGCCCTCCGAGGAGGTCATGACTGCAGCTACGGCGGCTCCCATCCGGAAGATGTACATCTGAGGGGGTCCGCAAGGCAGGTACATGTGTCTGGACACCGGGGTAAGTGTGCAAGTTGGTGAATTTTGTTGTTAGGAGGAGGGTGGTGGAGGCCAAACTTTGTCCAAGGTGACAGAGTGGCCTCCTGCAATGAGTGAGGGTCTCCCACCCCCACCTGTCAAATGGACCTTTGCAGCTGCCACAGGCTGATGGCTGCAACACGTCCATTTGAACTTGGAGTGTTTCCCCCAGTACGGGAAACAGTCCCAGTTGTTTGTAAAATCCCACCCCTCTTAAAATATCACGTTAATCAGGTCTCTAAACGACCTGAAATACCTAGATAAATACCTTAAGTGGCACCCCGCCAGCTTTAATTGCCGGCGGGAGTCCCACATGCGGGGGCTGCGCGCGCATGTCAGCGCGTCAGTGGGGAACCTGGAAATGGGGCAGGTTGGAGCCGGGCTCCTGACCCGCCCCGGGAATCCCCGATTTTCGTAGCCCCCCTGCCAGGAATGCACCCTATCGCGGGTGCGAAAATTGAGCCCTTTGTCTCCATATCTACCAGGGAGACTAACAAGGTGGGCAGAACATTAGAAGAAGAGATCAAAAAAGATATTAAAACATTTATGATAGAAAGGGGGGAGATAATTGAGAAACTAATGAAACTTAGAGAGGATAAGACCCCTGGTACAAATGGATATTAAATTAAGTTAGGGAGGAGATAGCAGAGACATTATTACACGTATATAAAAATTCATTAGAAAAGGGAATAGTGCCAGAGTCCAGGGAACTACAGACCAATTAGCTTAATGTCGGTGGTAGGATAGATAATGGAATCTTTACTCAAAGATGTAATAGAAAGACATCTAGAGAATGAAAATTTAATAAAGAATAGACAGCAAGGATTTCAGAAGGGAAGGTTATGCTTGACCAACCTTACTGAATTCTTTGAAGAAGTAGCAGAAAGAGTAGACAAGGGAAATGTAGTAGATGTAATATATTTAGATTTTCAAAAGGCGTTTGATAAGGAACCACATTGTAGACTCATGGCTAAGGTCCCAGCATGTGAAGTCAGGGGACAGGTAGCAGAATGGATAGCAAGCTGGCTACAGAACAGAAGAGAGGGTGTAGGGGTTAAGGGTAGCTACTCAGACTGGTAAAAGGTGGGAAGTGGTGTACCACAGGGATCAGTGCTGGGACCATCGTTGTTCACAATTTACATAAAGGATTTGGACTCTGGAATCGGAAGTACAATTTCAAAATTTGTGGACGACAGCAAATTGGGGAGTGTAGTGAATACAAAGGAAGAATGCGTCAAAATGCAAGACGACATCAATAAACTTGCAGAATGGGCATGTAATTGGCAAATAAATTTCAATATAGGTGTGAGGTGGAGCATTTTGGAAGGAAGAATAAGGTGGCCACATACTGCTTGGATAATAAGAATATAAAGGGGATAGATGAGCAAAGGGATCTAGGGGTACAGATACACAAATCACTAAAAGTAGCAACGCAGGTTAATACGGCCATGAAAAGGCAAATCAAGCACTGGAGTTCATTTGTAGAGGAATAGAATTGAAAAGCAAAGAAGTTATATTAAACTTGTATAGAACCTTGGTTAGACCACACTTGGAGTATTGTGCACAGTTCTGGTCTCCATATTATAAAAAGGATATAGAGGCACTGGAGAGGGTTCAAAAAAGATTCACAAGGATGATACCAGAACTAAGAGAATATATTTATCAGGAAAGGCTGAACAGGCTGGAGCTCTTTTTTCTAGAAAAGAGAAGGCTGAGGGTTGACCTGATGGAGGTCTTTAAGATAATGAAAGGGTTTGATAGGGTAGACAGAGAGAAAATGTTTCCACTTGTGAGGGAGTCCAAAACTAGCGATCGTAAATATAAAATAGTCGCTAATAAATCCAGTAGTGAATTCAGGAGAAACTTCTTTACCCAGAGTGGTAAGAATGTGGAACATGCTACCACAAGGAGTAGTTGAGGCAAATAACATAGATGCATTTAAGGGGAAACTAGATGAGCACATGAGGGAGAAAGGAATAGAAGGATATTCTGATAGGGTTAGCTGAAGTAGGGAGGGAAGAGGCTTGTGTGGAGCATAAATGCCGGCATAGACCAGTTGGGCCGAATGGCCTGTTTCTGTGCTATAGTTTCGATGTAACTCGATGTAATAGAGGTGTTCAAAATTATGAGGGGTTTTGATAGGGTAGATTGGGAGAAACTGTTTCCATTGCCTGGAGAGTCGGTAGCCAGGGGACACAGATTTAAGATCATTGGCAAAAAAGCCAGGGGGAAGATAAGGAGAATTTTTTTTTAAGCCATCGAGTTGTTATGATCTGGAATGCAGTGTCTGAAAGGGATGTGGAAGCAGATTCAATAGCAACTTTGAAAAGGGAATTGGATATGTGCTTAAAAAGGAAAAAAATTGCAGGACTATGGGGAAAGAGCAGGGGAGTGGGACTAATTGGATAGCTTTCAGAAAGCCGCCACAGGCACGATGGGCCGAATGGACTCCTTCTGTGCTGTATGATTCTATGATTCTTCTGAAGGCAAAGACTCGTGCTGCATTGTGTTTACATAAAGACTGACCTCAGAGTATCACTCTTGAGTCTTGGCAAACAGTTCAATCATGGGAGTGGAAGGGGGAATAAGCAGTCAAGACCAACCCCATTCTCATCCAACCTCCAAGCTTTACCAGTAGAGAATTGGTCAAGAGTGGGAACCCTGGCCGATTTTGCAAATCCAGGAGATGCAGGCCAATTTTATCACCTTACCACTACCAGCTAACTACACAACTGAACGTAAGACCTTTCTAAGCTGTATGACTCATTACAAGATGGTGCATTTACCCACTGAAGCATTGAGAGCTTGCCATATAATTATCCAATTACACAAAGTAGGGATGTTTCCTGTAAGTCACAATAAAGTAACCCAGCCACACTACATCTCCTGCCTCACTGGTTCAATAGGCCTGCAGGTCCTTCAGTATATAATAAATGTTAGAATTACAGGCCCACCTGAAAATTGCATTAGGAGAGCCTTGGGTGACAATGGGGGTGAGGGGGAGGCCAAGGTGTCCCTCCCCACCTCAATTATCAAATGCTTGCCGCCCATTTTACAGGCAAGAAAAGGGCAGCACAGTTGAAAATCACTGCACTGGATCACAATAGGAAGATAAAGAGTTGTAAAGAAAATTCAACCTTATTTTACGCTATAATGGATGCCTGATAGTGAATTGAAGGCAGTAATCTATTTGAGGTTTACTTTCACAGTTTACAACATCATCTGAAACCTTCTATTGCACTTCTTGCCTTGTGCTTCACTGAGAGGTATCCATTATTCTCTGTAGCTTCTGGTTTCATATTTATAGCAAATATAGTGAAGTTGCAGAAGAAATGAAAAATGCCATCAGTTAAGGTGCTTAAAGGATTTATTGATCGAGGATTCATTTGCATTATTTTTAGATGCACAGTGTGCGAATGATAAAACCTCATTACATCCTTTTAAATAGATTATTAGATACATCAGTAAACCTTGAGCTCACAGATATACTCAGGTCCAATCCCTTTCACTGCCACCATAGCTTTTAAGCCATCAATTCCTTCCCACTCACTTAGGAGTTTACACTTAACAAGATGCAGCCACCAAAATGTTTCTGAAGTGCAGAAATACTAAGCTCAGCAAAGATTAGACAAATGGCAGTGAATTATAGGAGATAAATAATGCATTAAGCCATAATAATTAATGCTGGTTCCAGAGTCAATTCCACATGAGCCTCTAAAGATTTTCTGCCCACTTGAATATATTAATGTTCAGTATCTTTCTGCCTTCGGATGCGTGTTGGTGATATCAGTGCCATATGATTTCTCGCACTTACTGACCTAGTCGCCTGTAGATTGGTGACATTGTCCTTTCTGAAAATGGTGACAGATTACATTTTGAGGACTTAACAAATTTTATTCCAAATTTGTTGGGGGGCTTTTCCAAAGTGTAAAAATTAACACTTTGGAGCCAATATCAACAGTAATTTTGGACAGCAAATCATCTCCGGATTTTTTGTGTGTGTACATAAGGGTAAATTGTGCACGGCTGTGTTCTTAGCATGGTATCAAACACGACAGGGCACGGGTCCCCAGAAATTGGGAACGCATTCACCTCCACTCCAGATTCTCCGAGTGAGCCTCCGAGTGAGCCTCGCAAAATTTAACCTACAGGACTGTTTTATATTCAGAGATAGAACAGCCTTTTAACAATTCTGTAAATTGTAAGAAAAGCTTTACACACAGTTTTCCTCCATACCCTAGCTATACGCTATAGAATCGAATGATATGATGTCAGGTACACTGATCACTCTTTAAGTGGCTACAAATGACTAATAGTGTCAGCTCGGCTCATTGGGAGCACCGTTCGACTCTATATCAGAAGGTTGTGGGGGTTCAAGCCCCACTCCAGGACTTGAGCACATAATTTAGGTTAATACTTTCGGAGATATTAAACCGAGGCTCCATCTATCTGCTCAGGCAGATGACAAAGATCCAATGGCATCCCATGAAGATGAGGAACACTTCTCCTGGTGTCCTGGCCAACATTTCTTTCTGCAACCAAAACCACCAAAAACAGATTACCTAGTCATTCAATTATTTTTGGGGGGGGATCTTTGTTGTGTCAAAATTGTCTAAATAACAACAGTGACTGCACTTCAGAAGTAATTCATCGCTTGCAAAGAATTTTGATAAGATGTGATAAGGCATTATATAAATGTAAGATCATTGTTTCTAACAGCTAAGATGATTAAGGCAGTGAGTAACCAAGCCACACAGATTAGAAGATCTCCATGGTTCCTGACGTGTGAGGAATTAGCTGACCTCAACTGGGGGGACAGTGGTAGGGTTGCTACAATTGGTCACAGTGGCCCTGGCACAGAGAGGACCAAATTTGCTCCTGATCGCTATCCAGTGACCCCCTTGCTGGACATGCACATACTAAGATATAGGGTGAGGACAAGATCAGGCTGGACTGTGGTGCCCCCTGCAGCTGAACATGAGCAGTCATTACTCTCGGGGCACTGTCCACTCACCCAGGTTTGTGGATGAAAATCAATACTGCTCCCAAGCTCCTTCCCTTCCCACTGAACATTATTCTTGGGCTTTCTCCCTCCTCCTCAGCACCACACCTACCTCCTATTGCTACTGTGAGATTTGAATACTACTGCACGCTGGTGGGGGGGGGGGGGGCGGAGTTCTTGTGAGATCAGAGTGCAGTGGCCAACGACAACAGGAGATGGGAGCTGAACCAGAGGAGATAAAACTGGGGAGGGGATGGTGCGGGAGAAGGCAAGTCCAACAACATTGTTGAGAAGGGAACCAAGGAGCCCAGAAATGGACAAGGGAAAGATGAGGAATTTGCCAGTGTGAAGTGGGTCGGGAGGAAGTATGAACTGGAAGGGTATTGGAGAGAGAGAGTGATTTTGTGAAAGGGGAGAATGTGACTGTTAAAGTAACTTTTATGGAAGTAATGGTCACATTGGTCTATTCAAAACCCAAGTGTCACTTAATTTTCCTATTTTTTGAGATTTAATATCTATCAAGTACGAAATAAGTGATCACCATTAACCAGAATACTCCATTTTTAGTGAACATTCAGCTTTCCCTACTGAGTATATCTTGGTCCTTGTATATTTGCTGCCTGCAGCCCTGACTGCAATGTTTAACAAAAACAGGGTTAAATCATTTATTTTCTGTTAAGCAATTTTTTTTTCTCCCAATAATAGTTAATTGCTGTTCCTGGAAGAAAGAAGTTTTAAAATATGAAGAAAAGAATTCATTCCCAAATAGCAAAATAGAGTTTCTTTTAAATAAAGTTGAGCAAATGTTCCTTCCTTCTCAGATTAAAAATATTCCATGTCCATACTTAATATAAACAACTAAATGCTAGAGAATGCACCATATAAAGTGTCAAAAATCAACATTTTCTAAGGGGTAGATACTTAGACACCCAAAGAAAATGAATCTTATGCTTCAAAACTTTATCCTCTTCAGGCTTATATGTATTTATGGTTTATTTCCTGCAATACAGTGAAAAAAAGTGGTGTATACCTATAGCATATGCTATAAACTCATTTCCCACTGCACATTCATTATTACTTGTTTTCATAGAAACATAGAAAATAGGAGCAGGAATAGGCCATTTGGCCTTTCAAGCCTGCTCCGCCATTCCAAATGATCATGGCTGATCCTCTATCTCAATACCATATTCCTGCTCTCTCCCCATACCCCTTGATGCCGTCTGTATCTAGAAATCTATCTAGCTCCTTCTTAAATATATTCAGTGACTCGGCCTCCATAGCCTCCTGTGGGAGTGAATTCCACAGGTTCATCACCCTCTGAGTGAAGAAATTTCTCCTCATCTCAGTCCTAAATATCCTACCCCATATCCCGAGACTGTGACCCCTTGTTCTAGACCCCCCAGCCAGGGGAAAACATCCTCCCTGCATCCAGTCTGTCTAGCCCTGTCAGAATTTTATATGTTTCGGTGAGATCCCCTCTCATTCTTCTAAACTCGAGTGAATACAGGCCGAGTCGACCCAATCTCTCCTCATATGACAGTCCTGCCATCCCAAGGATCAGTATGGTGAACCTTCGCTGCACTCCCTCTATGGCAAGGTTTATAGTAAGGGCTCCTCTTGAGTTGTCAGCTGTTTCAGGTCCGTGTTGGGGTTTTTTCTGAAGTTTTTGGCGAGCTTTTGCTAGTTTTCTCGGTTGGGGTGTCTGTGAAAAGAATGCAGCACTCATTGTCTAAGCCCACCACATGAAGAATGGCCACTTGGGTAAGGTGCCAGAGGGAGATCAGCACCTGTGGAACTGTAACCCCCTCAAAGAAATGCCTTCAGCGTAGAACAATGGCAGAGTAAGGGAGGAAGAATAGGGCTAATCAGGCAGCCCAGCCGTGCTTGCATCTGGATTTAGTTTAGGAACAGTAAGGATCTGGAGCTGGGCATCGACTGCAGAGTAATTGAATTTGCCATGACACCAAATTGTGTGGTAGGGTGAGGACGTTAGACGGGGGAGTAATCTATCCAAATCCATTTGTGATCTATCAGCAAATGGCCTTCAATACTGACAAGTGTGTAGGTTGAAGGTAACAGTGAGGGGAAAAGACTTGGGAATGATCACTGAGATTGCAGCTAAGGCGAATAAGTCTAGAAATTTGATCGCGCCCAAAAATGGGCGTGCAGGGGGCAATGTGCCTTCTGCACCCGCCTGTTCACATCGGCACAAGGGCCATGTGAAATCAGTGCTGGGACCTCATTATAATGATAGGTAAATGAGTGCAGTAGACAGGCACTAAGGGCTTGCACAGAGGATGATTCATAATTATTTCAGTTAACAATTAGATACAGTTTGAATTCAGTTGTTTGATAAATTTGTTTTTTGTTCTGGATTTGGTGTTGGTGTTTATGTTTGTAGTGAAGTGAGGGTAAGACCATGGACTGAGGGAAAACAATTCGATGGTGGTAGTAAGAACAGCAGTGGTAATAATTGTGGGACTGCTGGTGTATTGGGGATGGTTTAGGTGAAGGGCTCTTCAATGAGCCGCTCTCTGAGAGCTCTGGCAGCTAGCGGTCGATCCTGCTCCTGCTCCTCCTCCTCCTCCTCCACCCCCTCCCCCCTCCTGCTGCACTTGTTGCTGCCCAGGTGGTGGTAAGGGCTGGTCACTCATGATGGTAAAGTTATGCAGCATACAGCCGAGGACCACAAATCTGGATATCCGCCCAGGGCTGTACTGCAAAGCTCCTCCCGAACAATCCAGGCCGCAGAAGCATTGCTTGAACATGCCGACTGTCTGCTCGATGACGTTTCTGGTGGCGGTACGACTCTCATTGTCGGCCACCTGTGCTCGGATTCTAACAGGAGTCATGAGCCAAGTCCGGATGAGATATCCCTTGTCGCCCAATAGCCAGCCTGTGACCTGACAGCCTCGTTAGAATAAAGGTGGCACAGAGGACTGGCGCAGGATGCGGGAGTTATGACTGCTGCAAGGAAATCGGGCACAGACCTGCAGGATGTGCTTCCTGTGGTCGCCATCAAGGTGGATGTTGAGGGAGTGGAATCCCTTATGGTTGATAAAGATGCCAGGCTGGTGATGGGGAACACGCAAGGCAATGTGGGTGCAGTCTGTGCCACCTTGGACCCCAGGGAAGCCTGCAGTGCGGGCAAAGCCTAATGCTCTCTCATAGTGCTCTGTTATGCTCTGTCCCTAGGGAAGGAGGGGTAAGTGTTCCTCCTGGTGCGGAGAGCCAGGTGACCTCCCTGGTACAGCATTGCCCAGGAAGTAACCACACTGAAACAGAGCCTGCGGGTCACAGTTGGGATTTCTCCATTTTTAATTTGAAATTTTACTGAATCAAAAGTACAGAATTAATGATATAACCATATCATCCGGTATCACATCCCTCAAATATAAACATGGTGAGGAGAGATGATTGACAGCACATCCTATGACAAATCCCCCAAACTTCTACACTTATCACCTGATGTGTAATTTGCCACCTGACTGCCACAGTTTTCCACCTTGAAACAAATGGATTCTGAGTGGGTCAGAATGAAGAGGTTGGAAAGAGATGGGGCATTTTTAACCCCACCTACCCTGTGGAAACCAAGCGGGGGAAGGTAGTTAAATGCCCTGATTCACTTACCCACCCTGGATTCGCCAGGATCCCACCATCCGTGATTTTAACCTGTTCTCCTGAGCAGGCAGCAAGGACACCCGCCCCGCGGGGTCCTTCTTTACATGTTGAGTCCTGATGATGTTATGGGGAACCAGCTGCAATTTTAACTCGGGCCTAAGCGGGGAAGACACTGCCGGGCCCAACCCAGGCCAGAAGAAGATAAGCCCCCAGAACAGACCGATTAAAGTAAGTTTTTCTTTCTGTTGTTTCTCTCTTTCTACACTCTCCCTATGTCCTGAACTGTCTAGCACTGTCTCTTGGGTGACCACCTTATGGAGAGTAAGATCCCAAAACCCGTCACCCTCTCTGCTGCTGCAGCATGTGGCCACCTGCTGCTCGAACACAGAGATCCTCTGCTCCAGGCACAGTTTTTTGAGTTTACCAACAATTTGATTCATTAACGCAACACATAACCTGGGGCAAACTGCTTGGCCAAACAGGAATCCTACAGAGAATGAGCAAAAACAGACTCAGTAGTTGTTCATAGATTATATTTACGTATAACAGGAATGGCGCTGGCAATGCACTTGAAGGTCCCCATCCAGGATTACAATTTTTGCGGATGTGTGCAGTTTAAAGCAAAAGCCCCTCGACTGACTAATATCACTTTTCACTATTTTATCCAGGGAGGAGCATCTAATTTGTATGCAGGTTGTAGCTAAAAAGCTCTGTGACCCCCCACACCCCCATAGGTCTGCAATTAGAGTTATTGGAAGTTGTCACGTTTTTGGGATAGTCTGACCGTTTTTCCACAGAATGGGATTTTGAAAAAAAAGCGACACTTTTAAATGTAATGTAGTGTATTCACGCACATTAAAAAGAGAGTTGGGCGATAGGTAGTTAAGGTGCTAAAGATTGATTTTGTGTCCCACAGATTGCCTAGACAGGCTAACGAATTACTTATTTACAATCGAAAAATATCTCATATCCACTGGGGGCAATTTTAAACCCCCAAGAATGGGTGGGTTGGAGGCAATAGGGCAGTAAAAATAGCTGATTTTTGGAGCGAGACTGCATCCCGGCTTTCAGCTTTAACCCAGACGCGTTTGGATGAGCACAACAGAAACCCGGAAGTCCGTCCCAACTTAAAGCCGGCAGGCCGGTACTGAAAGGGACAATGTCCCTCATTGCGATATTGAGGCACTTCATTTTTTTGTGTTACAAATGTGAAACATATTTAACCGTAGCTGTTCGGGTTTCCCATTGCTTCTGATTCAAGTCAGGTGAAGGCAGGTGGGAAGGGCCACATCCTTGCGCTGAGTGCCTTCATTACACTGCTTGTGGGCGTGGATGAAGGCCCCCCCAAATCATAGTGGACCCCCCCTCCCCACCCCCCTGACAATGGTGGACCCCCCCCAATCTTCTCCAAGGCACATCCGATGTCTTCCATGTGCCCCCACCCCCAATTTCTTCCACAGCCCACGACCTACCTCTCCCTCCCTCCCCCCCTCTCAATTCGCAGCTCCTTTCCCTCCTGCCTGGCACATGGGAAACCCAAAAACACAACTAATTACCTTCAACTGAATTGCGGTCACAGATTGCGACGCACTCAATGGGCTTCTGGGTTCCCCACAACGAGTACCTACAGGTGCACTGAGTTCCCAACTCCGAGCTTAAATCATGCCCATTGTATTGGACAGTTCTTGATCCTTTTTTGGCTGTGATCAGAGAACTGTAAGATGGAGGCTGGGACCTCGGTATGCAGAGAGGTTTTTTGAAACAGGATAATGCGCAGGCATCGAGTTTTTGGAGAGAAAGCTGCAAGGGATTTCACTGAGAATAAGAGGACACAAATACTAGAGTAAGACATCCCACTGATGTGCAGAAAGGTGGTGTGTTCTTTATTTTGTATCTTTAAGTGAGATAAATTGTATTGTTTTAAATTAAATGAGTCCAATCATAACTGCTTTTCTGTACGTTCAGCTCACAGTGAAATAAAGCAGCTAGTTGATTCATATCAGGGCTTGTCTCAACAATGTCTCTGTCCACCTTCAGAGAGAATGAAGATGCACATGTGCAAGAGGGCTGAATCCCTGGGTTACACTATCATACAAGCAGATATAGGGTGGTCAAATCCCATGAAAGTAAGATGCTCAGACCGCTTGTGGAAGCCCAAAAAGGTACAAATCTCAGGTCTGCTGCAAGTAAGAAACATTAGCACTATAAAACTTCATCACATATGGCAAAGTCATATGGCACTACCATACTTCATCCAGAGCAAAAAACGTGTTAAAGGGTGCTTTTTTATACCTTGGCCAGGTATATTGCCAGGCAATCTGGAACAAGTACTGTCTCATTGGCCTCCATTTTAGCACCCGCTATCGGGTGCGTTCCTGGCGGGGGGGGCTCCGAAAATCGGGGAGCCCGGCTCCAACCCGCCCACTTCCGGGTTCCCCACAGATGCGCCGACATGCGCGCGCAGCCCCCGCATGTGGGACTCCTGCAGGCAATTAAAGCCAGCGGGGTGCCACTTGAGAGTATTTATTGTTCTATTTCAGGTCATTAACAGACCTGATTAAGGGAATATGTGAGGAGGGGTGGGATTTTAGAAACAACTGGGACTGTTTCCCATACTGGGGGAAACACTCCCAGTTGAAATGGACGTGTTGCAGCTGTCAGCCTGTGGCAGCTGCAAAGGTCCATTTGACAGGTGGGGGAAGACCACTCTGTCACTTGGGACAAAGTTTGGCCTCCACCACCCTCTTCCTGACAATAAAATTCACCAACTTGCACACTTACCCCGGGGTCCAGAGACATGTACCTACCTTGCGAACCCCCTCAGATGTACATCTTCCGGATGGGGGCCGCCGTAGCTGCAGTCATGACCTCCTCGGAGGGCGAACAGCATCACCAGCCTCGCCGGCCACGTCGTCCACCTCTGACACGTGGAGCTCCACAACACAGTGCTGTGACACATCCACCTGTACAGCAGGAGGGAGGGCTACCGCAGAGAGAGATGCGTCGCAGAGAGCACTACCCTCGCCACAGGGTCCACAGACCGAGGCTCAGCTTCCTGGACCTCTCTGAGCAACAGTGCACACGGAGGCTCAGAGTCACTCGACATGTAGTCGTGGACATCTGCAGCCTCCTTCATGCCGAGCTGCTCCCGGCTGGCCCGAGCACCATCTTCTTACCTGTCGCTGTCAAAGTCACCACTGCCCTCAACAACTTCTCCTCCGCATCCTTCCAGGGTGCCACTGGGGACATCGCCGACGTCTCTCAGTCGTCTGCACAAAAGAGCCTTGCAAATACACCTACACCCACTCTGCAGTGACACAATGGGTGGCATCAGGTGTGGGTCTTCATTGTGATCCTCAGGAAAGGGCATTATTGCACAAACCAGACAAGATTCGCAAAGATATGGCAGTAGTGGTGCCAATATAATATGTGATGTGAATTGGTCAGAAATTAAATAGCAGTAAAAACCATGACAAACCCTCAAACACCCTTGTGCATCCCCTTCATGCTCACAACGCATTTGCCTTACACTTCCTACTGCACATATGTGATGCATGCCCAGTGGCTGCAGCACAGGTAGTGGCAGGTTGAGTGAGGCTGACCGTGAAAGAGATGCATGAGAGGGTGAGTATGAGATAGAGCCATGAGACTGCATGAGGATTGGGTTGAGTGGTAGTGGCGGGATGAGTACTGGCGAGGTGAGTAAGTGCAGGTAAGATGAGGATGCGGTTTGAGTGGGTGTGAGGGGTGATGTGACAGAGTAGTGTTGGCAGTGCAGAAGGAGATGTGGGGTGGGCGGTGATGTGGCAGATGGAGTGTAGGGGAATGAGTAAGTGTACTCACTTTGGCTGACCTGCTTAGGGTATTGCAGCGCCTCCTGCACTGTATGCAGGTGGGCGATATGTTGGTGGTGCAGGTGACCTCCTCTGCCACCTCGAGCCAGGCCTTCGTGGTGGCAGAGGCAGGCCGCTTCCTCCCGCCCGCCGGGGGGAAGATCTCTGTCCTCCCCCTCCTCCTCACTCCATCTAATGATACCTGGAGTAAGGCATCATTAACCTGGGAGCAGCCTTCCCCCTGGGCTGCTCCATGTTGTAATTTTTCCTATTTGTTGCAACATCAGTCAGTGGAGGACTGCCCCTTTAAATAGAGCTCCTCCAGCTGACAGACCTTACTGCGCATGCGCAGCCCGCCCGACGCGCAGATCAGCAGTGGGGAACCCGGAAGACCAGGTAAGTGGATCCAATTAGGCTGCGATCACGCGCGGGGCAGACTGATTTCACTGGGCGTGTTACCCATGCGCCCAGTCGCCCCCCCCCTGCTGCGAACCCACAGCCCTGGTAATATCGAGCCCATTATTTCAGGCAGAATCTCTATGATCAGTTGAAGCGAGAACTTAAACTGAAAAACCCTGCAAAATACCATGAGGATTGTTTAATTGAAGTCCATCAATTGATGTATTGGTAAATACACAGTCCATCCAGCACTCCTGAAATACCTTCCCTACTTCATTGGCTCATCGATGCTCCAAGCAGACTCCATCCTGTCTACACATCAACTTCATCCCACCACAGGACCTTGGACTCTCTTATATCGTCTCCTCCCTATACTCTGCTAACGACCAGGACACGTCCCTCCTAATCTTTGCCATGCCTACGTAACCTGAATTCCTTCTGTGTCCATTCATCCGCACATCTTGGCTGCTGTTCTGGATCTGAGCCCATTATATCTATCACTTTTTTTTCTCTTGGCACCTCTTCCCTTCTCTCCTCTCTCCTCCCCTTCCTGTCACCTTTTATTTCTCCCTTCTCAGGTACTTTGACTGTGCCAGTTCCTATCCCAACCCATCACCCATCACTGCTCCTCTTCCAACTCTCCTGCCACCATCCCAGACTTCCCCTTGGATAAGCCCATAGCTGCCCTTTGTCTTTCTCTCAGCGTTCTCCATCCATTTGAGGTACTGAGTCAATGGGAGGCAGTTATAAGCAAACATAACAGCTTATCAAGCATTGGGGTGAACTTCAAGAGATTTTGATTGAAAGTGAAATAAGTTATTTTTACCCCCTGTGCAACTCATAGGTAAACAGAATGGGAGTCATCATATTCCTTGTGGATAAATCACAAATCCCGTTCTTAACTGGAGGGAGGAGTTTCTTCTGATTGTTAGTCTCAACTGAGGTTTGGTCATTTTACACTCATTAGCTCCACATTCACTGTATAACTTTAATAACCTACTTACCTCTATGTTATCCACACATCTAATTATCCATAACACTATATTATCCAGAATTTTGAATACAGTTCATGTCTCCTCTCAATCTTTATTTCTCAAAAAAACCATATTCAATCCTACAAGCCAGTTATCATAATTCAGCTTCATGGGACAGAATTTTCCTCACTGCTCATTTTTAACCATCTCCAACCCATAGGTGACCTTTTTAAATATATTTTGAGTACCACAAATTTAAACATAAAGTTACCAGGGTTAAAACAATATGTTTCACTTCCAAATAAGGAGAAAGGAAAGTGCAAATGCTGAAAATCAAACAAAAACAAAGTCCTGTAAAAGAGAGCATCTGTAAAGAGAAAAGACAAGTCAATGTTGAGGATATGACCTGTCATCAGTACTAAAAGCTGAAAGAGAGCAGCAGCATTTTAATAGGATCAGAAAAAAAGGGAAGAGGGGTGGGGGGAATAACATACTTCAATCAGAGAAATCTGCTAGCTGATATAAAAGAGACGACATTCAAAGAACAAAAATAGTGCAAATATCTAAGATGGTGAAAACACATGGAGGAGGCAGACACAAGCATGTCACGCTGGGGGAAGGAGAGCTCCTGGGTCTTGTGGACATTTTCCTTTACTTGTCGCTCTGATGCTGCTCCGAGGGCTACAATGGGACAAAGATGCCACTGATAGGGTCCAGTACGATCATGTTGACCGACGGGGGGTTTGTAGTGTGGTAAGGAAGAACTGGAGAACCCCACAGCCGAGCCTGCTGTTGATCAATGTGAAGTGTCCCCCTTACTCAACCAAACTAGTCTACCAGCTGAAAGAGGGCGGTACAGAGACAGGGTGGGAGAAAAAGAAATGTAGATAAAGTAAAAAACATGCAAAAGAAGCATATGACCGCAGGCAGACAATCACCGTATCCCACCCAGCTAATGAGTTCGAGGCCAAGGACTGACACCATTCACTGGCTTGGTTGAGATGTGAACGTAGGTCATTGGGATGAGGTGCTGAGGTCATTCCCTTTGGGAGAGGAGGGCACAATACATCATTTTGTATTTGAAAATGCAGCCTGTGCTATAACAAAATTCAACTATTTCACCCAGTAAATCACATCAACAGTTAATTTAGTATCTGAACATGTCGTATTGAAGTGAGGGATGAGAGGGTGGGAGTTGGGCTTTGTTTTCACAGCACTTAACGATAAAAGAAAGTGAGCTTCCATTTATTTAGTGTCTTTCGTATCCTCTGGACCTCCCAAAGCGCTTTACAGCTAAAGAATTACTTTTGAAATGTAGTCACTGTTATTTTCTAGGCAAAAGTAGCAGCCAATTTGTGCACAGCAAACAGTAAATAGACAAATGACCTAATCATCTGTTTATGGTGATGTTGATTGAGGGATAAATGTTGGCCAGGAGATCATCTCAGGGAAATTAATTTGTGGGGTTTAGTGCCTGTTGAACATTAATACTGCAAACGCAACGTTGGTGATTCCCACATTGAAAACCTCTGTCACACTGCCAGCGGCTGGGATCATAGTCCCAGGCCCCGACATTAACGGGAAGGCGGAGAGGGTTGTGGAGGAGCCCGGTAGCGGATGATGGACCCGGCAAGGCCAGGGACGTGGAGGCCCTGCCGATCTTAACTGACTGCCTGGCCAGAGGGCGGGAGCGGAAATTACTGACAGGAGGCCACAGCCAGGGACCCGTGCGGACGGTCCCTGGCCAGTCAGCGGAGGGAGGCGCGATCAGGAGGGACGGGGAACCAGCAAGATCGGGGGCGTGATCGGGGGGGGGTAGGGGAGCCAGCAAGATCGGGGGCGTGATCGGGGGGTAGGTGAGCCAGCAAGATCGGGGGCGTGATCGGGGGGGTAGGGGAACCAGCAAGATCGGGGGCGTGATCAGGGGGTAGGGGAGCCAGCAAGATCGGGGGCGTGATCGGGGGGTAGGGGAGCCAGCAAGATCGGGGGCGTGATCGGGGGGTAGGGGAGCCAGCAAGATCGGGGGCGTGATCGGGGGGTAGGGGAGCCAGCAAGATCGGGGGCGTGATCGGGGGGGTAGGGGAGCCAGCAAGATCGGGGGCGTGATCAGGGGGGGTAGGGGAGCCAGCAATATCGGGGGCGTGATCAGGGGGTAGGGGAGCCAGCAAGATCGGGGGCGTGATCAGGGGGGGTAGGGGAGCCAGCAAGATCGGGGGCGTGATCAGGGGGTAGGGGAGCCAGCAAGATCGGGGGCGTGATCGGGGGGTAGGGGAGCCAGCAAGATCGGGGGGTGTGATCGGGGTGGTGCGGGGGGGGGGGGGCGGGGGAGGGGAGCCAGCAGGATCAGGACTTTTGAAAGTTAACTAGGCTCCCGTCTGCCTTTTGCAGGAGCCTCATGGAGGGCCTGATTTGAGGCAGTAAAAATTTAAACGGCCAGGAGTGGGGTCGGGTTGCTCGATCCGATATTTTAACCCCTCTCCCGCCTGTCGGGGGAGGGGTTAAAATCGAGGTCCCAGGGAACCAGATGATTTAGGGACTGATCAGAAACGCCATTCTGTGTCAGACGTCAGTGAACTCCTTTATCAACACTGCCACCCACAGCCAGCCTGAGGGATTGTAACAGCAGTCTGTTACACTGTACAGTCTCTCTCATCACCTGTTACTCTGGCAGGACTTCTGATCATTGAAGCAACTTTCAACAAAGCTTTGCTTTTTTTTTAGCAGCTAATTTATGTTCAATTATTTTGGAGTTGACTTTTACAGGACATTAAATCCATCCTTTTATAAATGTTCTTGTGCAACTTGAAACACCTGCCCAGTCACTATCAAAATAACTTAACGTAGCAGTAGCAACAACAATTTGCATCAATGCAGTGCCTTTTATGGAGAAAAACATCCCTACAAACAGACAGGAACATTGAAATCACGGCATTATCTTGCTAAATAATGAAACAGGTACTGTCTGTTTTATTGCTGGTTATTATTCACCATTAACTTACACTCTGGGCCAGGTGAAGCCCATTGCTCCAGAGCTGGAATACTCACATCCATCAAGAGAGACCTGACCTGGGCCAGTGATGGAAGGAGCTGTCCCTGGCCTGATCTGGGCCAGCGGTGGAAGAAACTCTCCCTGGCCTGACCTGGACCAGCAGTGGATGAAACTCTCCCTGGCCTGACCTGGGCCAGTGATGTAGAAGCTGTACATGGCCTGGGCCAGTGATGGATGAACCTGTCCCTGGCCTGACCTGGACCAGCGGTGAATGAACCTGTCCCTGGCCCGACCTGGGCCAGTGATGGAAGAAGCTGTCCCTGGCCCGACCAGGGCCAGTGCCAGAAGGAGCTGTCCCTGGCCTGACCTGGGCCAGTGCCGGAAGGAGCTGTCCCTGGCCCGATCTGGGCCAGCGATGGATGAACCTGGCCCTGGCCCGACCTGGACCAGCGATGAATGAACCTGTCCTTGGCCCGATCTGGGCCAGCGATGGATGAACCTGTCCCTGGCCCGACCTGGACCAGCGATGGATGAACCTGTCCCTGGCCCGACCTGGACCAGCGGTGAATGAACCTGTCCCTGGCCCGACCTGGACCAGCGGTGAATGAACCTGTCCCTGGCCCGACCTGGACCAGCGGTGAATGAACCTGTCCCTGGCCCGACCTGGGCCAGCGACGGAAGGAGCTGTCCCTGGCCCGACCTGGGCCAGCGACGGAAGGAGCTGTCCCTGGCCCGACCTGGGCCAGCGACGGAAGGAGCTGTCCCTGGCCCGACCTGGGCCAGCGACGGAAGGAGCTGTCCCTGGCCCGACCTGGGCCAGCGACGGAAGGAGCTGTCCCTGGCCTGACGCGGACCAGCAGTGGATGAACCTGTCCTGGGCCAGTGATAGAAGGAGCTGTCCCTGGCCTGACCTGGGCCAGCGGTGGAAGAAACTCTCCCTGGCCTGACCTGGGCCAGTGATGTAGAAGCTGTACCTGCCCTGGGCCAGTGATGGATGAACCTGTCCCTGGCCTGACCTGGACCAGCAGTGAATGAACCTGTCCCTGGCCCGTCCTGGGCCAGTGATGGAAGGAGCTGTCCCTGGCCCGACCTGGGCCAGTGATGGAAGAAGCTGTCCCTGGCCTGACCAGGGCCAGTGCCGGAAGGAGCTGTCCCTGGCCTGACCTGGGCCAGCGATGGATGAACCTGTCCCTGGCCTGACCTGGACCAGCAGTGGATGAACCTGTCCCTGGCCCGACCTGGACCAGCAGTGGATGAACCTGTCCCTGGCCCGTCCTGGGCCAGTGATGGAAGAAGCTGTCCCTGGCCTGACCTGGACCAGCGGTGGATGAACCTGTCCTGGGCCAGTGATGGAAGAAGCTGTCCCTGGCCTGACCTGGACCAGCGGTGGATGAACCTGTCCTGGGCCAGTGATGGAAGGAGCTGTCCCTGGCCTGACCTGGGCCAGTGATGGAAGGAGCTGTCCCTTGCCTGACCTGGGCCAGTGATGGAAGGAGCTGTCCCTGGCCAGCAGTGGATGAACCTGTCCTGGGCCAGTGATGGAAGGAGCTGTCCCTGGCCTGTCCTGGGCCAGTGATGGAAGGAGCTGTTCCTGGCCTGACCCGGGCCAGCAGTGGATGAATCTGTCCTGGGCCAGCGACGGAAGGAACTGTCCCTGGCCCGAACTGGGCCAGCGACGGAAGGAGCTGTCCCTGGCCCGTCCTGGGCCAGTGACGGAAGAAGCTGTCCCTGGCCCGTCCTGGGCCAGTGACGGAAGAAGCTGTCCCTGGCCCGTCCTGGGCCAGCGACGGAAGGAGCTGTCCCTCGCCCGACCCGGGCCAGCGACGGAAGGAGCTGTCCCTCGCCCGACCCGGGCCAGCAGCGGATGAACCTGTCCCTGGCCTGACCTGGGCCAATGATGGAAGGAGCAGTCACTGTGCATTGCTGGGTTTAAGAAACCTTTTCCTGCACATGAGGAACTGTGTGATATCTGTGAACTTAAATTGTGCCTTCAATAAACCAGATACTGTACCTGACAAAAGGAATACATCAGGACTTCCTTCAGAGCATTCATATCAGACCTGAACATTTTGCTCAGTGATACAGATAACACTGAAGATTGTATTTTGTACATTTACAGTGTTATTTTCAATTGTAATGTGGTGGAGAACTTTTCTATTGTTTATACTTCATTGCCTGCTCCTTTGAACCAGCTTTTAGCAAGCTGACAATAATATGCCCTGTCCATTAAACTGAAATCATTTTAATTGGAAACTGTAGAAACAATCAACTTTTCAAGAAAAAGTTGATTTTTTTAAAACTCGGGATCTCAGTAATTAAAAGGAGACCCAGCAGAGGGTCTAGACTGTCTCCAAATCACCATCAGTCTCCATCCTCTTCCCGTTAGTTTCCTCTCCCACTCGGTTTAAATCGGGAGAATCCTTTGGGAATGGCAGACTGTTGGTGTACTAACGTAATATACTGTGGAATGGTAGGTCGAGATTAGTCCTCTGTGATTAGCAAATTCAGCCACACTCTTAGGGCTTTGAGGTGAAGAGAGAGAGAGAGAGAGAAAGGAGAGACACTGAGCAAAAGTGAAGGGAAGACTGGAGAATGAGTCTATCTGTACAGACTATTCTATAAACTATTCCCTAGTTTGCGAAGAGATTAGCTAAAGATGTAGGATTCGGTCCTTCCCCCATCCTCTCAGTGAGGTACTTAAATGTTTGAGGAATGGAAAGAAAAGTGGTATCCCTAGTTTTTTTTTTATTCGTTCATGGGATGTGGGCATCGCTGGCGAGGCTGGCATTTATTGGCCATCCCTAATTGCTCGAGAAGGTGGTGGTGAGCTGCCTTCTTGAATCGCTGCAGTCCGTGTGGTGACGGTTCTCCCACAGTGCTGTTAGGAAGGGAGTTCCCTAGTAACATAAAGGGGAACATAACAGCTTGAAAAAAAAGACAAGAACATCAAATCTGCTTATGATTTTAAGTAACATCCCCTGAATTGTACTCACCCAATGAGGCTCAGGGTGCTGTAGATATTACTGTTGGAATTCGGGTAGTCTCTGCAACAACTAAAAGGACAAGTTATCCTGGGATTCAGGAACGAGGCAAAAAAATATACCCCGCTGATCTTCCATTGCTCGCTCTCCAATTATCTGCCTTCCTGATCATCATCCACTAGAATTTTTGCAGTACAAAGCCTTGTGTGAGATGTCACCTCATCGCACAGCCATCCTCCCCCTGACCAACATAAATCAACACCCGCAGCCCACAGAATATTCAATTCAACTTATGTTATTTGTATTCATTCCTGTGTTTAGGGTAGGTGAGAGCTACATCTGGGATTCTTGGTGCTCCATTCATTTCCAATATCTCCTGAGAAATGGTTTCTCCATTATCGTGTTTAATGGAAGTCCCACTCTGCACATACCAATGGCTAATGTAGTTGAGAATACAGTAATAACTTCAATCTCCTGGAACCCACAAGCTAGCCAACACTATCAGAAATGCCGATTTACAACAAGAAAGAGATTGAAACAGGTTTTTTTTTAAATGGCCTGTAAGGAATTAAAGGAAACCAATCCTCATGTATCTTTCCTTAATATTCCTGTAACTTTATGATTAGTGTTAATTCAATTTTGAATTTCTCATGATTTTAAATGTTGAAAGCTGCATACTTTTATGAACATGCAAGTTTCCAATCAGTTCAATATTGTGTGGAAATCAAGAATTAACTTTATTTTTGGATCTGGAGGCTTCAGATTGAGGCACAGTGAATCTAGACCGTAATCAACTCCCCTGGGTCAGGTTTAAGTCTGTTATTTATCATAGAATCTTACACCACAGAAGGAGGCCATTCAGCCCATCGTGTCTGTGCCAGCTCTTTGATAGAGCTATCCAATTAGTCCCACTCCCCTGATCTTTGTCCATAGCCCTGCAACTTTCTCCTTTTCAAGTATTTATCCAATTCCCTTTTGAAATTCATTATTGAATCTGCTTCCACCACCCTTTCAGGCAGTGCATTCCAGATCATAACAACTCGCTGCGTAAAATAAATTCTCTCATCTCTCCTCTGTTTTTTTTGCCAATTACCTTAAATCTGTGTCCTCTGGTTACCGACCCTCCTGCCACTGGAAACAGTTTCTCCTTATTTACTCTATCAAAACCAGTCATGATTTTGAACACCTCTATCAAATCTCCCCCTAACTTTCTCTGCTCTAAGGAGAACAACCCCAGCTTCTCCAGTCTATCCACATAACTGAAGTCCCTCATCCCTGATATCATTCCAGTAAAACTCCTCTGCACCCTCTCCAAGGCCTTGACATCCTTCCTAAAGTGTGGTGCCCAGAATTGAACACAATACTCCAGCTGAGGCCTAACCGGTGATTTATAAAAGTTTAGCATAACTTTCTTGCTTTTGTACTCGATGCCTCTATTAATAAAGCCCAGAATCCCTTTTGCTTTTTTAACAGCCTTCTCAACTTGTCCTGCCACCTTCAATGATTTGTGTATGTGCACCCCCAGGTCTCTCTGTTCCTGTACCCCCTTTAAACTTGTACCATTTAGTTTATATTGCCTCTCCTCATTCTTCCAACCAAAATGCATCACTTCACAATTCTCTGCATTAAATTTCATCTGCCATGTGTCTGCCCATTTCCCAGTTAGACTGTGTCCTCCTGAAGTCTGTTACTGTTCTCCTCATTGTTGATTCAAGACTAAGGTTAACTTGTTACTATCACTGAAGGTGAAACTCGTTTAACTCGTCCTGACCGTGGAATCACAGAATGTCACAACACAGAAGCAGGCCATTCGGCCCATCGAGTCTCTGCTGGTGTTTTCTCCAGGTGAGCCAGCTAGTCTAACCCCACTCGCCTGCTCCCTCCCGAACCCTTTAACATTTCCCTTTCTCAAGCAACAATCAATTCTCTTTGAGGAGAATTTCTGGATGGTTTGTAGCTGAGGATTCCACCCTCTAACCACACTCTCTGCAATGACACTTTTCTCTCCTTTCAATCTTTTTGTGATTATTTTACTTACGCCCAATTTCAGAGAGAAAGAACTTGGATTTAAGCAGCTCCCATCACATCCTCAGGATGTCCCACGGTGTTTCACAGCCAACAAATTAGTTTTGAAGTGTAATCACTAGTTATATGTATTCCTACTGCACCAGTCGGACATTTCAATATCAATATCAGATATCCAATATCTCCTATCCTTGTTGCTTCGTGTGGTGCCAATTAGGATTTACGTTCACTGAGAACTGGCTCTAGATTCATTTGACGTAAAACTTCTACAAGCATCAGTCTGGGTTGCATTCAAACCAAGGCTTTAATGGTGAAAGAGCAGGCTCCCAACTGATCGCACCATCCAGTCCTCCTTGCCCCCCAACCCACTTTAATTGTTCGGATATGAAGTTCAAAAAGATTGGAACCCAGTTGACACACCAGACAGTACGGCCAGGTGTCCTACTGACATCTGCACATACCCGATGAATCAACTGGGTTCCCCAGGTACAATAAGGTGATAAAATCTGCCTTTGTGCCTGTCTGGTGTACTCTCCGCATGGTAAATGTACGAGGAGAGGAGCTGGACACCTGTCCTGGCTCAGACAGCTCACATATTGGCACTCAATGCGGCGCTGCTGATTCCACAGGAAGAGCCCAGCTGCTCAGTGGGTATTGACGTGGTCCAGTCTGCAAAAATCTTTGGGGAACTACCGAACGTGGCCAGCTTCTGAAATTAAAACAGAAAATGCCAGAAGTACACAGTAGATCTGTCAGAGAAAAGTTATAAAGGGAAAAGGCAGATTAACGGTTCAGGTGTCGGCCCTTCACTAGAGCTTCTAGTCTGCTTCATGGAGCAGAATCAAACTCCAACTGCTCAAGAGTAGACCACAAAATTAGTTCACTCCTTCTGTAGATAACTATCTTCAATTGGAATTAACCGGAAAAAATCAAAGGGAGCTCAAGATTTTTTTACAAATTCTTTAGCCAGCAATTAATTGTAGTGGAGCATGGCATCCACTGGAGGGCGGTGTCCGTCTACTTTCACAGTTCCAGAAAGTTTATCAGCAGAAGAAAGAGTTTGAGTGAGCAATTTAAACAATCCAAAAATATACTGATTATAATTATTCCTTGGGCTCCACGATTGCTTAAAGGCTAAAGATAGTTATAAGCTATACAGATGAGAAGAGGCCAGGTTCGATCCCCAGAGTGTGTGTGTGTATATATGTATGTGTGTATGGTGCGTGTGTATATATATGTGTGTGGATGTGCCTATATATATACATGTATGTGTATATATGTGCGTGTATATCTGTAGATATATGTATATGTGTGCTTGTGTGTATATGTGTGTGTGTGCCTGTGTAAATGTATGTGTATATGGATGTTGAGTGAGAACATGATCAACCAGGCTTGGTTGTGATGACCCCCATGGTAAAATAGCCTGCTGACTTTTTACTGTCTTGGTTTGTACATGAAGAATGGTCAGTTGGCCAAAGGCTGCTTTAACCCATGAAACTGTCCCCCGCACATGAAATGTAGAATTAAATTCATTAATCCCTCATGGGACAGCATGACTCAAGTTGGAGGAGCAACACACTTTGGCTCAGACTGACGAGACGTGGCTGCTGCCAGCGATCACCTGAATCACTCAGCTCACAATTACAGCCAGGTAATGGTGCAAAGCTCAAAGCTGAGGTGGCAAAATATGTGAAAGATATTTTAATTCAATGGTATTTGTAACTTACAGCAGTGTTTAATGGATGAAATTCAGGAACTGTTAACAATTTTTCTGTGAAGATTGTATATGAGTGGCCTTGATGCTATATATTTAAGATTCATCTCTTCCATTGTTTATGGTCAAAGGTGGTGGGAAGGTGCTGGCAGTTCTGGGTGTGTAGGAGGTGGTTAAATAGCAGTGGGGAGCGGGGTGAGGGAACCTGTGAGGGTTTGAAGTAGTGAGGGGTTTCTGGTACTCTGGGGGTGGGTGGGTGATGCTGGGTTTAGTAATACTGAGGGGCAGTGCTGGATGTGGTAGAATGGGGGGAATGCTGGATTTGGTAATACTGGGTGTGGTGGAGGAGATTGGCAATGACGGGGAGGGGAGGGCTGTGCATTCAGGGCAGTAAAAGCAAAAGATGGTAGAGAGAGTGGGGAGGGAGCAGATACGGGCGATTGGTGTGGGAGTTATTAAGGGTGAAAGTGGCAGAAAGACAATGGAAGGTGGAAGCTGGAAAAGGAGGGAGAGGAAATGGGAGAAGTGTACCGGTCCTTGCAAGCAGGAGATAGTAAAGAAAGAAGCAAGAACTCGCCCTTATATCATATCTCTCACATACTCAGGACATCCCAAAGCACTTTACAGCCAATGAAGTACTTTTGAAGTGTAGTCATTGTGTAATGATGGAAGATATGGCAGCCAATTTGCGCACAGCAAGCTCACACAAACAGCAATGAGATAAATGGCCAGATAATCTGTTTTTAGTGGTATTGATTGTGGGATAAATGTTGGCCAGGGCACTAGAAGAACTTTCCTGCTCTTCTATGGGATCCTTCACATCCATCTGAACTGGCAGTTTAATTTCTCATCCAAAAGAGGGTACGTATGCAGCGTCAGCCTGGATTATGTGTTCAAGTCTCTGGAGTGGGATTTGAACCCATGACCTTCTGACTCAGAGGGAAGAGTGCTACCACTGAGCCATGGCTGATGGGGAGTTCTTTCAGGCCAAGCAGGGAGAGGGCAGCTTGCAAGTGGGGCAGGTCTGTGCTGTGGGCAGAGTGGCCAAGAGAGGTCGATTTTACTGCAGAGGGCACTGCAGAGCAGCTGGTATTATTAGTGGAAAGGGCTAGCCTGGAACGTCACATTCAAGAGGGGGAGGCCTGGGACTGGGAGAGTGCGGGAGCGGGAGCGGGAGCACAAGTCTACGGAGGAGCAAAAAAACAGTGGCCTGATTGGGGAGGCAGGAGGCCTAGAAATGGGGGCTGCAGGTAAGTTTTAAAATGAGAGTGCAGAAATATTTCAAAAAACAGTTCACATTTGTAAAATGTAAACAAAATAAATATCAGGTCCTTACCCGGGAAAAACAAGATGATGACAGAAGTGGGAAAACATCTCAGGATAAAATCGTAACAGCTCAACGTGATGTAAGGGCGGCCATTTTAACAGCGTAAAACGGGTGACTTCGGATCTGAAGTCAGTGCAGGGGGGGCGTGATGGGGAGAGGGGGGGGGGGCGTGACGGGGAGAGGGGGGGCGTGACGGGGAGAGGGGGGGCGTGACGGGGAGAGGGGGGGGGGCGTGACGGGGAGGGGGGGGGGCGTGACGGGGAGAGGGGGGGGGCGTGACGGGGAGAGGGGGGGGGGCGTGACGGGGAGGGGCGTGACGGGGAGAGGGGGGGGCGTGACGGGGAGAGGGGGGGGCGTGACGGGGAGAGGGGGGGGCGTGACGGGGAGAGGGGGGGGCGTGACGGGGAGAGGGGGGGGGCGTGACGGGGAGAGGGGGGGGGCGTGACGGGGAGAGGGGGGGGGCGTGACGGGGAGAGGGGGGGGGCGTGACGGGGAGAGGGGGGGGCGTGACGGGGAGAGGGGGGGGCGTGACGGGGAGAGGGGGGGGCGTGACGGGGAGAGGGGGGGGCGTGACGGGGAGAGGGGGGGGCGTGACGGGGAGAGGGGGGGGGGCGTGACGGGGAGAGGGGGGGGGCGTGACGGGGAGAGGGGGGGGGGCGTGACGGGGAGAGGGGGGGGGCGTGACGGGGAGAGGGGGGGGGCGTGACGGGGAGAGGGGGGGGCGTGACGGGGAGAGGGGGGGGGCGTGACGGGGAGAGGGGGGGGGCGTGACGGGGAGAGGGGGGGGGCGTGACGGGGAGAGGGGGGGGGGCGTGACGGGGAGAGGGGGGGGGCGTGACGGGGAGAGGGGGGGGGCGTGACGGGGAGAGGGGGGGGGCGTGACGGGGAGAGGGGGGGGGCGTGACGGGGAGAGGGGGGGGGCGTGACGGGGAGAAGGACAAGAGCAGCAGGCACATGGGAACAACACCACCTGCACGTTCCCCTCCAAGTCACACACCATCCCGACTTGGAAATATATCGCCGTTCCTTCATCGTCGCTGGGTCAAAATCCTGGAACTCCCTTCCTAACAGCACTGTGGGAGAACCTTCACCACACGGACTGCAGCGGTTCAAGAAGGCGGCTCACCACCACCTTCTCAAGGGCAATTAGGGCTGGGCAATAAATGCCGGCCTCACCAGCGACACCCACATCCCATGAGCGAATGAAAAAGTCAAAAATACCAAGAAAATTTAATTATAAATATTGATAATCTGTTGACATAAAAGTGTGACCAAAAATCGTGACAACAGGAAGTAAGGTTTTTGGACGTACCCTACACGAGACACAGATCGAAAAATATAGACAGACAGACAGACACACACACACCTTTGCCTCACATGACAGACAGCTCCCAGCATGAATGGAAAAGATCAAATCCTTGCATTAGAATCTATATTTATCACTATTTTGGATGTTGTCAGGGCCCATAGCGTTTGCTGTGTGCTTCTTTCACTTCCTGATACTTCCCCCCGCCCCCCATTTCCTGTTGCCACGTATTAACCGACTAGGAGTTCAGGCTGCGAAAGACTCCTTCCTCCAGGCCAACCTTTAGCTGGGCGACAGAGAGCGAGAACTGTGCTGTTTGCCTTACCCTCTGACACAGGCTCCCTACGACTCAATGTCTGCTTCACAACTCCCGCTTGATGAGATTTGGAACTTCAACAATAGAGAATGAAATCAAATCCTCGTCCCATGGAATGAGAAAAGGCCTTTTGGCCCATCAAGTTTGCTCCTTCCCCAGGCTGCGTACAAGTTGCACTATCCTAGAAGATGTAAAGTTTCAGGATAAGGTTTACCCCTCGACTTAAAGGTAACTAAATGAAAACTCCAGATTGCCAATATTACAATATACATTTTAATATTACTCACCCTCGAGGAGCAGCATTCTGCATATCACATTACTCAGCGAGATAGGATCAGGAGGCACGAGGTTGCGAACATTACAACAGGAACCATGCACGCACTAGGATGGGTACCTTATGGCAAAGGGTACCTTATGTGCCATCCATTTAAGGTACTGAGTCAATGGGAAGCAGTTATAAGCAAACGGAACAGCTTATCAAGCATTGGGATGAACTTCAAGAGATTTTGATTGAAAGTGAAATAAGTTATTTTTACCCCCTGTGCAACTCATAGGTAAACAGAATGGGAGTCATCATATTCCTTGTGGATAAATCACAAATCCCATTCTTAACTGGAGGGAGGAGTTTCTTCTGATTGTTAGTCTCAACTGAGGTTTGGTCATTTTACACTCATTAGCTCCACATTCACTGTATAACTTTAATAACTTACTTACCTCTATGTTATCCAAACCTCTGTTGTTCCTGCCTCTTTGCTGTTCATACCTCATGCCTGAGAGAACTGAGTGACCAGTTTCACACAAGCATTAAAGGACGTCTCAAACAAACTACCAAATTTTACCTTCCACCATTCTGATTAGTTTAGTAACGCAAAATTTCTGAATGTCTCCTTTTATCTGTACTTTTAGCCATTTCTGATCTCTATAGAGTGTAACTTACTGCAAATATAGTGCAGACAGAAGTGAATCCATTACAGATGCAATAGACTAATCTGACATTGCTTCCTCTGTCCCTGTAGTATTCCTTCACTGTAAACAGCATACTCTGGGACTGGGGTACATTTGGGATTTTCCAGCTGTACCTCTACAGTCCAAAATAGCAGGGTGTAATTGTTTTTAATGATTTCTTATTATTAATTTCTAAGCAGTTGCTTTTGCAATAAAGTGTTGTATTTAGTGGATTTTTTTTTAAAAATCAGTAATATTTTTAACCTTGCCAGATATCTTAGTTGCTTCAGTTAGAAGTAAGCAAATTATTTAATGGTTCAGATGGGAAAAGTCACAAAAATGGCACAATCCACTTATCTTTGTAAGCGGCTTTCAGAAATAAAACTAGACTTTTGCTAAATGCCACTGAAGCAATGCAACAGAGTGCTATTAACAGAATATTTCCAAAAGAGCTCTGAACTTCATCTATAAAAGTCTGTTAATTAATGCTGATTTATATATATGATGTGGAGATGCCGGTGATGGACTGGGGTTGACAATTGTAAACAATTTTACAACACCAAGTTATAGTCCAGCAATTTTATTTTAAATTCACAAGCTTTCGGAGATTTTCTCCTTCCTCAGGCAAATGTTTTATATATAGTCCACACTCAGGCAAATGATTTATATATAGTCCACACTCATTCTACAGTTAACCAGATTACAGCATCCACAATGACCTTGTTCTATAATTTAAAGCAGGACTTTACTACATTTTGTTAAACACATTTATTTGCAGTCATCAATGGCACTGCCCAGGTGAGGGGGTGTACAGGCAGAGACTGAGCTTCCTGGTCCTCTCTGAGGAGCGGTACCTATGCAGGCTCAGATTGAGTCGCCAGGTGGCAGCAGACATCTGCAGCCTCCTTCAGGAAGAGCAGCTCCCCGCTGGACCTGGTTGTCATGCATTGCCTGTCGCGCCGAAGGTAAACACAGCCCTGAATTTCTTTGCCTCTGGTTCCTTCCAGGGCTCCACCGGTAACACCTGCAGAGTCTCTCAATCGTCAGCACGTAAGTGTATTAAGGCAAGTGACAGATGGGTTGTTTCCAGGGCGTCTGATTATGTGAACTTTCCCCGTAATGACAACAGCCAGAATGAGCGGGCAGTTGGTTTCTCCTCCCCGCCTGGCTTCCCACGGGTGCAGGCTGCAATCGACTGCACACACATAGCAACCCGAGGACCACCACATGAACCAGGAGTATTCATTAACCGAAAGAGATATCACTCCATCAATGCACAGCTGGAGTGCGACCAATTCCCTGGCAGCTGTCACGGTGCCTTCATTTTGTGCCAGTCAAACATTCCAGACCTCTTCCAGGCAAGAAACAGACTTAAGAGTTGGCTCCTTGGGGACAAGGGATACCCCCTTCAGACGTGGATCATGACACCTGTGAGGAACCCCACCAACGGGGCACAACGATGATATAACCAGAGCCACATGACCACCGGGTGTGTTATTGAGCAAGCCATAGGCATGTGGAAGATGTGCTTCCGATGCCTCAACAGGTCTGGGGGAGCCCTTCAGTACTGGCTAGCGAGGGTCTCCAGGATATTCGGGGTGTGCTGCGTCCTGCACAATGTTACGTTGCAGAGAGGTTTAGAGGATGAAGGTGTTCCTCAATCATCCTCTGTCGGCGGATGCAGATGAGGAGGATGACGAGGAGCATGAGAAGGAGGAATATGGCAATGGTGCATGCATCGCTAGACCAGCCTCACACACTGTTGCCCGGGATGCCCTCATCTCTCAGAGGTTCTCATTATGAAATTCCAAAAATAAAGGTTTTTGACATACTTGCGCCACCTGGCAAAATCATCACCACAACCACCAAACACCCACCCACCCCCCACCCTGCACAAAACAGTCCTTCAGCCAGGTATACACCTCATTGCACAGCTGCCCAATGTGTGCCACTATGTATTGGCATTGGTCATGAAGCAAATGAAAGGTCCACTTGAAAGTCTGGAAGCAATAATGGCCAAAACTTGGAAGTGATGATAATAAATAAATCTTATGAGCCAAAATAAAAAGAAATATAAATTACAACATAACATTTCTTCAAATACCCTTGGTGAACTGCAATTGCTTAAACTTACGCTTTCTACTGCTTCGACGTGGTGCATCCCCTGTGGCTTCAGCAGAGGTAGAGGCAGGCTGCTCAGATCGCTGTGCTGACTGCTGAGATGCTTTTGGCTTACGATCTCTGGGTTTTGGAGCCCGTGAGGGTCCCACCAAAGACCCCTCGACCATCGAGTGAGGAGGCACTATTTCGGCACTGGTTAGGGCTGGGGGTGAGGGGTGGGGGCAACGGTTGAGACGTGGGAGCACTTTGAGTGGAGTCCCCACTTCCATGACCCCTTTCACCATCGTCCCTCTCCTGAGCCAGCACCACATCACTCCTACCACCCTGCTGGAGAGCAGCTTGGTGAGGATCAGTGACGCATTTTAAGGACACTGATAAGTTATCTGACGTCCTGTTCAAGGAGGCAGACATCTCCTGCACAGCAGTGGTCATGGCCTGCATGGACTCATTCGTGAGCTGTGCTTGAAGCTCAATGGAGGCGGCCACTCTCTTCATTGCCGACATTCTTGCACTTACCTCGTCCATCCTCTCCGCTATTGTGGAGAGTGTGCCTGGCACACTTTCCAGTACCTCGCAAAGGTGAAACTGCACCTCAACCATTCCCCTTCTCAACAACTGCCCCCGGGGTTCAGCATCTGTGTTTTTTTTTATTTGTTCATGGGATGTGGGCGTCGCTGGCAAGGCCGGCATTTATTGCCCATCCCCAATTGCTCTTCAGAAGGTGGTGGTGAGCCGCCGCCTTGAACCGCTGCAGTCCGTGTGGTGAAGGTTCTCCCACAGTGCTGTTAGGAAGGGAGTTCCAGGATTTTGACCCAGTGACGATGAAGGAACGGCGATATATTTCCAAGGCGGGATGGTGTGTGACTTGGAGGGGAACGTACAGGTGGTGGTGTTCCCATGTACCTGCTGCTCTTGTCCTTCTAGGTGGTAGAGGTCACGGGTTTGGGAGGTGCTGTCGAAGAAGCCTTGGCGAGTTGCTGCAGTGCATCCTGTGGATGGTGCACACTGCAGCCACAGTGCGCCGGTGGTGAAGGGAGTGAATGTTTAGGGTGGTGGATGGGGTGCCAATCAAGCGGGCTGCTTTGTCCTGGATGGTGTCAAGCTTCTTGAGTGTTGTTGGAGCTGCACTCATCTAGGCAAGTGGAGAGTATTCCATCACACTCCTGACTTGTGCCTTGTAGATGGTGGAAAGGCTTTGGGGAGTCAGGAGGTGAGTCACTCGCTGCAGAATACCCAGCCTCTGACCTGCTTTTGTAGCCACAGTATTTATATGGCTGGTCCAGTTAAGTTTCTGGTCAATGGTGACCCCCAGGATGTTGATGGTGGAGGATTCAGCGATGGTAATGCCGTTGAATGTCAAGGGGAGGTGGTTAGACTCTGTCTTGTTGGAGATGGTCATTGCCTGGCACTTGTCTGGTGCGAATGTTACTTGCCACTTATGAGCCCAAGCCTGGATGTTGTCCAGGTCTTGCTGCATGCGGGCTCGGACTGCTTCATTATTTGAGGGGTTGCGAATGGAACTGAACACTGTGCAATCATCAGCGAACATCCCCATTTCTGACCTTATGATGGAGGGAAGGTCATTGACGAAGCAGCTGAAGATGGTTGGGCCTAGGACACTGTCCTGAGGAACTCCTGCAGCAATGCCCCGGGGCTGAGATGAGTGGCCTCCAACAACCACTACCATCTTCCTTTGTGCTAGGTATGACTCCAGCTGCTGGAGAGTTTCCCCCTGATTCCCATTGAATTTAATTTTACCAGGGCTCCTTGGTGCCACACTCGGTCAAATGCTGCCTTGATGTCAAGGGCAGTCACTCTCACCTCACCTCTGGAATTCAGCTCTTTTGTCCATGTTTGGACCAAGGCTGTAATGAGATCTGGAGCCGAGTGGTCCTGGCGGAACCCAAACTGAGCACTGGTGAGCAGGTTATTGGTGAGTAAGTGCCGCTTGATAGCACTGTCGACGACACCTTCCATCACTTTGCTGATGATCGAGAGTAGACTGATGGGGCGATAATTGGCTGGATTGGATTTGTCCTGCTTTTTGTGGACAGGACATACCTGGGCAATTTTCCACATTGTCGGGTAGATGCCGGTGTTGTAGCTGTACTGGAACGACTTGGCTAGAGGCACAGCTAGTTCTGGAGCACAAGTTTAGCGAGAGGAGTGCTCCCACCGATGCGGACTCTCCACAGCTGCCCCTGCCACCAGTGCCTGCTCGTGCTCATTTGTGACTTGTGATTCATCAGGTGACTACCCAACTAACTGTCAAACAAGACCCACTGAAGCGCGAGTATTTGCACTGGTGCATGGCTGGATGTGACAGTGCACCCTCAGAAGGAATGGAGCTCCTCTGAGGAATTGACATCATCCATATTAGCAGAATCTTCCTGTAGGAGCAAAGATCCTGGAAGACAAAGGAAAGCGAAACGACTTAGTCTTGGCACAATAACAATCTTGCCAATCTCCATACTCAGGCTTCACGTACTTCAGGCATCGATTAAATAAAGTCAGCATCTTTGTGAAATATGTGTTATATTCTGTCACCAGCCATATGTGAGCTTCAATCTCCGACTGAGAGGACCAGAGGTGTCCCACTTATCTCCATTGATTCCTCCGCATCAGTCAGTTCCACAATATGCAGCAGTCCACTGCTAGTCCTCGCCCTCTCTCTTGCGTTTTGTGCTCTCTTCTCCGACAAGGGACAACAACACAAACCTGTGAGTGACTGAAGGAGCCGTATTCACCCAATGGATGCAGTACATTGGATGAGGAAGACCATCAGACAGATGCATCAGAGGTTAACTGTCACATGGATGCATCACATTGCATCAGGATTGGGGCGAGTGACAGTGATGGGTTCATAAGTGGGGAGATGAGCATGTGGATGGAAAGTGAAGGATGGCTGCTAGTGACGCTTAAGTGGGTGTGAGGAGTCTTATGATGGAATAGACTTGCCAAGATAGAGTGATGAAGGGAGGTGGGGGATGGGGGGGGAAGGTGTACACACCAGGATGTGGATGAATATGCAAATGTTCTCACTTTTCCAGACCTGCTCAGGTCATTGAAGCCCTTCCTGCACTGTAGCCAAGACCTGACACCATGCTTCTGCTTGTTATCTCTTGTGCCACCTCCAGCCAGGCTTTTTTGGTGACAAAGCCAGATTTCTTCCTGCCATCCCTTGGTAAAAATAACCTCCCTTCAGGCTCTCACTGCAGCCAGTAGCTCATCTATAGAGGTATCAGTAAATCTGATGTGGAGATGCCGGTGATGGACTGGGGTTGACAATTGTAAACAATTTTACAACACCAAGTTATAGTCCAGCAATTTTATTTTAAATTCACAAGCTTTCGGAGATTTTCTCCTTCCTCAGGTAAATTTACCTGAGGAAGGAGAAAATCTCCGAAAGCTTGTGAATTTAAAATAAAATTGCTGGACTATAACTTGGTGTTGTAAAATTGTTTACAATCAGTAAATCTAGGCATTGCCTCTGCTTCCTCGACTCCATTTCTCCTTCAAACTCCATTGTTGAATTGGTCCTTTAAATAATGCAGATCCGATGCCGCTGTGCAGGGTGGAGACGCCAAACCCGGAAGCAAAGATAATCGACTGCAATCGAGATGCGATCGCAGATTTAAACGCGCTCCGGGTTCCCCACACACAAATCCCCGCATCCGCTGAGTTCCTGTTAAGACCCAGGCCCATATCTCCTCTCAATCTTTATTTCTCAAAACAAAAAGCAAATTCAATCCTCATAACCCAGAGTTTCAAGAGTCAGAATTATCCTCACTGCTCATCTTCAACCATCTCCAATCCACAGGTGACCTTTTTAAACCTATTTTGAGCACTTAAAATTTAAACATAAAGTTACCAGGGTTAAAACAACTTCTTTCACTTACAAATAAGGTGATAGAAAACTGCAAATGCTGGAAATCTGAAACACAAGCAGAAAGTCCTGTAAATGCACCAAAGGTTGGTGAGCAATTTACAAAGAGAAAAGACAAGTCAACGTTGTGGATATAACCCATCATCAGTATTAAAAGCTGAAGGAAAACACCAGCATTTTAATAGGATCGTAAAAAAGGAGGGAGGGAATATGATACTCCAATCAGAGAAAACTGTTAAACGATATGAAAGAAAAGGCAATGAAGAAACAATCGAAGAACAAAAAAAAGTGCAAATATCTAAGATGGTGAAAATACATGAAGGGGGCAGACACAAGCAGAAAGGTAAGAAAATCAGGCAAATTGGACAAGGAAAATACTTCAGGTGCAGAAGTGTTCAATAGAACTAAAAACGCTGAAAAGACACAATTCACCATATATCCACCACACCCAAAAAAGCAGAACCCCACCACAACTTTGTTCTGACTTAGAGTCTACACCTGAAATGTTAACCTGTATACACACTGATCAACCTCCCTCATGACACCAGCACCCAATGCTGTAAAGAACACGGGAGATGACATCAGCAACAACTTGCCTTTAACGTAATAAAAAATCCCAAGGTGCTTCAGAGGAGCATTATCAAACAAAATTTGAGACCGAACCACATCATGAGATATTAGGACAGGTCAAAGAGGTAGGTTTTAAAAGAGTGTCTTAAAGGAGGAGAGAGAGGTAGAGAGGCAGAGGGGTTTAGGGAAAGAATTCCTGAGCTTAGGGCCTAGGCAGCCAAAGGTACGGCCACCAATGGTGAGGCAAAGGAAAATGGGGATGAGCAACAGGCCTGAATTGGAGGAGCGCAGAGATCATGGTGCATTGTAGGGCTGGAGGAGGTTACAGAGATAGGGAGGGGCAAGGCCATGGAGAGATTTGAAAACAAGGATGAGAATTTTAAATTTGAGGCGTTACTGGACCAAGAGCCAATGTAGGTCAGTGAGCACAGGGGTGATGGGTAAATCGGACTTGGTACGAGTTAGTATATGGGCAGTTGTTTTCGATGAACTGAAGTTTACGGAGGGTGGAAGATGGAAGGTCGGTCAGGAGATTGTTGGACATGTTGGAGAGTTAAGGATTAATAATCGAACTGACCTGTATAACTATAACTAGTCTTGGAGCAACAGGCTTTCTAAGATAAATAGGAAACCAACAGGGTTGCTACGAGAAGGAAGGATGGATTATATGGTCTAAGAACATAAGAAAAAGGAGCAGGAGTAGGCCATTGGGTCCCTCGAGCCTGCTCCGCCATTCAACAAGATCATGGCAGATCTTTTACCTCAACGCCATTTTCCTGCACCATCCCCATATCCCTTGATGCCTTTAATATCTAGAAATCTATTGACCTCTGTTTTGAATGTACTCAATGACTGAACCTCCACAGCCCTCTGAGGTAGAGAATTTCAAAGATTCACCACCCTCTGAGTGAAGAAATTTCTCCTCATCTCAGTCCTAAATGGCCTACCCTTTATTCTGAGACTGTGACCCCTGGTTCTAGACTCCCCAGCCAGGGGAAACATCCTCTCTGCATTTACCCTGTCGAGACCTGTAAAAATTTTGTATGTTTCAATGAGATCGCCTCTCATTCTTCTAAACTCTAGAGAATACAGGCCTAGTCTACTCAATCTCTCCTCATACGACAATCCCACCATCCCAGGAATCAGTCTGGTGAACCTTCATTGCACTCCCTCTATGGCAAGTATATCCTTTCTTAGGTAAGGAGACCAAAATTGTACACAATACTCCAGGTGCGGTCTCACCAAGGCCCTATATAATTGCAGTAAGACATCTTTACTCCTGCACTCAAATCCTCTTGTAATAAAGGCCAACATACCATTTGCCTTCCTAATTGCTTGCTGCACCTGCATGTTAGCTTTCAGTGACTCATGTACAAGGACACCCAGGTCCCTTTGAACATCAACATTTCCCAATCTCTCACCATTTTAAAAAATACTCTGCATTTCTGTTTTTCCTACCAAAGTGGATAAATTTACATTTTTCCACATTATATTCCATCTGCCATGTTCTTGCCCACTCATTTAGCCTGTCAATATCCCCTTGCATCCTCCTCACAACTCACATTCCCACCTAGTTTTGTGCCATCAGCAAACTTGGAAATATTACATTTGGTCCCCTCATCCAAATCATTGATATAGATTGTGAATAGCTGGGGCCCAAGCTCTGATCACTGCGGTACCCGACTAGTCACAGTCTGCCAACCTGAAAAAGACCCGTTTATTCCTACTCTCTGTTTTCTGTCTGTTAACCAATTCTCAACCCATGCCAGTATATTACCCCCAATTCCATGTGCTCTAACTTTATTCACCAACCTCCTGTGTGGGACCTTATCGAAAACCTTCTGAAAATCCAAATACACCACATCCACTGGTTCCCCCTTATCTATTCTACTAGTTACATCCTCAAATAACTCCAATAGGTTTGTCAAACATGATTTCCCTTTCATAAATCCATGGTGACTCTGCCAAATCCTATTATTATTTTCTAAGTGTTCTGTTATCACATCCTTTATAATAGATTCTAGCATTTTCCCTACTACTAATGTCAGGCTAACAGGTCTGTAGTTCCCTGTTTTCTCTCTCCCTCCTTTCATAAATAGTGGGGTTACATTTGCTACCCTCCAATCTGCAGGAACCATTCTAGAATCTATAGAATTTTGGAAGATGACAAGCAATGCATCCATTATCTATATAGCCACCTCTTTCAAAACCCTGGGATGTAGATCATCAGGTCCTTGGGATCAAATATTAATTTCTTTCAGTTCCTCATTCTCGCCATTCCCTTGGTTCTCTAGTATTTCTGGGAGCTTTTTTGTGTCTTCTTCCATGAAGACAGACATGAAGGGCTCGATTTTTGGACATCCGAGAAGGTGTGGTGGGGTGGGCTCCGAAAATCAGGGATTTCCGGGGCGGGTCTGGAGCCCGGCTCCAACCCGCCCACTTCCGGGTTCCCCAGTGATGCACTTAGATGCGCGCTGAGCCCCCACATGCGGGACTCCCACCGGCAATTAAAGCCAGCGGGATCCCACTTAAGGCGATTAATGTGATACAAATCAGGTCTCCTAATGACCTGAACTAAGATATTTTAGGAGGGGTGGGATTTTCATCCAAACTGAGTGTGTTTCCCATACTGGGAGAAACACTCCCAGTTGAAATGGACGTGTTGCAGCCACCAGCCTGTGGCAGCTGCAAAGGTCCATTTGACAGGTGGGGGGAGACCCTCACTCATTGCAGGAGGCCACTCTGTCACTTGGGACAAAGTTTGGCCTCCACCACCCTCCTCCTAATAATAAAATTCACAAACTTGCAACCTCAACCCCGGTGTGCAGACACATTTACCTACCTTGCGGACCCCCTCAAACGTACATCTTCCGGATGTGGGGGGCGCCACAGCTGCAGTTATGACCTTCTCGGAGGGTGAACAGCATCACCAGCCTCGCCGGCCACGTCGTCCACCTCTGACACGTGGAGCTCCACAACACAGTGCTGTGCTACATCCACCTGCACGTCAGGAGGGAGGGCAACCGCAGAGAGAGATGCGTCGCAGAATGCACTACCCTCGCCACAGGGTCCACAGACCGAGGCTCAGCTTCCTGGACCTCTCTGAGCAGCAGTGCACACGGAGGCTCAGAGTCACTTGACATGTAGTCGTGGACATCTGCAGCCTCCTTCATGCCGAGCTGCTCCCGGCTGGCCCGAGCACCATTTTCTTACCTGTCGCTGTCAAAGTCACCACTGCCCTCAACAACTTCTCCTCCGCATCCTTCCAGGGTGCCACCGGGGACATCGCCGACGTCTCTCAGTCGTCTGCACAAAAGAGCCCTGCAAATACACCTACACCCACTCTGCAGTGACACAATGGGTGGCATCAGGTGTGGGTCTTCATGGTGATCCTCAGGAAAGGGCATTATTGCACAAACCAGACAAGATTCGCAAAGACGTGGCAGTAGTGGTGACAATATAATTTGTAATGTGAGTTGATCAGAAATCAAATATAAGTAAAAACCATGACAAACCCTCAAATACCCTTGTGCATCCCCTTCATGCTCACGACACGCTTGTCTTATGCTTCCTACTACACATATGTGATGCATACTCTGTGGCTGCAGCACAGGTAGTGGCAGGTTGGGTGAGGCTGACTGTGAAAGAGATGCATCAGAGGGTGGCTATGAGACAGAGCCATGAGATTGTATGAGGATTGGGTTGAGTGGTAGTGGCAGGATGAGTACTGGGGAGGTGAGTAAGTGTAGGTAAGATGAGGATGAGGTTTGAGTGGGTGTGAGGGGTGATGTGACAGAGTAGTGTTGGCAGTGCAGAAGGAGATGTGGGGTGGGGGCGGTGATGTAGCAGACGGAGTGTAGGGGAATGAGTAAGTGTACTCACTTCGGCTGACCTACTTAGGTCATTGAAGCGCCTCCTGCACTGTATGCAGGTGGGCGATATGTTGGTGGTGCAGGTGACCTCCTCTGCCACCTCGAGCCAGGCCTTCATGGTGGCAGAGGCAGGCCACTTCCTCCCGCCCGCCGGGTGGAAGATCCCCCTTCTACTCCTCCTCCCCCTCACCCCATCCAGTAAGACATGGAGTGAGGCATCATTAAACCTGGGAGCAGCCTTCCCCCTGGGATGCTCCATGCTGTAATTTTGCCTATTTTCTGCAGCAAGAGTCAGTGGAGGACTGCCCCTTTAAATAGGGCTCCTCCAGCTGACAGCCTGTGATGCGGGTGCGCAGTCCGCCCGCTGCGCAGCTTTCCAGCGCGAAACCCGGAAGCCAAGGTAAGTGGCTTCAATTAGGCTGCGATCACATGGGGAACCCACCGATTTCACTGGGCGGGTTACCCACACGCCCAGTCGACGCCCCGCTGCCAACACGCCTCCCTCCTAATATCGAGCCCAAAGTATTTGTTTAATTTCTCTGCCATTTCCTTATTCCCCAATATAAATTCTCCCATCTCAGTCTGTAAGGGACCCACATTTGCCTTCACCAGTCTTTTCCTTTTACAGTCCATTTTTGTGTATCTCGCTAGTTTACTCTCATATTCTATTTTCCCTTTCTTTATCAATTTCTTGGTCCTCCTTTGCTGAATTTTAAAATGCTCCCAATCCTCAGGCTTACTGCTTTTTCTGGCAACTTTATATGCCTTTTCCTTTGATTTAATACTATCTTTAATTTCTCTCGTTAGCCACGGTTGGACCACTTTTCCTGTTGGGTTTTTGTGCCTTAAAGGAAAATATATTTGTTGCAAATTATGTATTAATTCTTTAAGTGCTAGCCATTGCCTGTCTACCGTCATACCTTTTAATATAGTTCCCCAATCAACCATAGCCAACTTGTGCCTCATACCTTCGTAGTTTCCTTTGTTTAGATTTAAGACCCTAGTTTTGGATTGAACTACATCACTTTCAAACTTAATGAAGAATTCTATCATATTATGGTCACTAAGGGGTCCTTTACAACAAGATTATTAATTAACTCTTTCTCATTGCACAATACTAGTTCTAAAATGGCCTGTTCCCTAGTTGGTTCCTCAACATACTGATCTAGAAAACCATCTTGTATACATTCCAGGAATTCGTCCTCTACAGTATTAGTGCTAATTTAGTTTGCCCAATCTATAAGTAGATCCCCCATGATTACTGTATTACCCTTGTTACATGCACTTCTAATTTCCTGCTTTATACTGTGCCCTACATTACCACTACTGTTTGGTGGCCTATAAACAACTCCCACCAATGTTTTCTGCCCCTTGCTGTTTCTTAGCTCCACCCAAACTGATTCAACATCTTGGTCTTCTGAGCCAAGATCCTTTCTCACTGTTGTACTGATCTCATCCTTTATTAACAGTGCTACCCCATCTCCTTTTCCTTTTTGCCTGTCCTTCCTAAATGTCGAATATCCTTGAATATTCAGTTGCCAGTTTTGGTCACCCTGCAGCCACGATTCTGTAATGGCAATTAGATCACACCCATTTACTTCTATTTGTGCCGTCAATTCATCTACCTTGATGCGAATGCTGCGTACATTCAGATAAAGTGCCTTTAATTTTGCCTTTTTAACATTTTTTCCTATTTTGTCCTTATTTGCTTCAAATGTCTGATTATAATCTACAAGAGATGCCTGTGCAAAGAGATACTGACGAGAGCGACATCAACCATGAATGATTAATGTATAACTTCAATGACTAGTGTTAAAAACATAGGCAGAGCGATCAATTAACCATGGTATAGAGTGGGTGTTTAGGTAAGTAAGCTGTCAATCAACTGTTCTTGAAAGGATCTGAGTAGATAGATCAGGAAGTCTTGATTATAGAATGTACCTTTGAAGTAAGCAACTAAGACCAGTAACATAAATAAGCTGCTCTTGAAAGAATCCAAGAACAGATAAACCATGAGCTTTTAGCTGTGAAATGTACCTTTAAAGTGGACAAACTAAGGTGTATAGGAAGGGTGGGTTTTTCCAGAGTTCGTTGGAGAGCTCGAAAGAGAGACAAACCCAAAGCTACTCCTGTGTACGGTATAAATTGATCACCTATGCTGAATAAAGTCTGTTCCGTATACTCCACAATCAAGTGTCTCGTACTTACTCAAAGCGTGTCATTGGGAACCATAGAAGGAAGGTGAACAATTGGTGCCGTGAACTCGTCCAACAAATACGCAGATGGTGAGTACGATTTAATAACTGGCTCCTGGGAATCTCAATCTAGGGAATAGGATGGAATAAGACAAAATAGAAGGTTTCTCGATCAAGTTGGTCCCTGTGAAAATTTCTGACTGGATTAGAAGTAAAGGTGGACCCTACGGATTTTCCAAAGAAATTTTGAAAGGGAGCTGGGAAGAGATTGAGCAGGCACTGGAGAACGTGTGTCAGCAGAAAGAAAAAGATAACAGACAGAAATTATACCTGTTGCAGGGACTGCGTCTGGGAATAGGCACCCTTTGGAAGCAGCATGATCAAACACAGGCTGAAATTAGAGTCTTGAAGGCAGAAATAGAGGAGCTTGAAAAAGACTGAGATGCGGTCAGAGTCCACGGTGTGCAAGCTACCAATCCCTTCTTGACCAGTCACAATGCTGTGGAATGACTGCGTGATGATGGAAAGGAATTGGAAGGTAAAGTACACAGCTGAGGTGAGGTGGACAGCCTACAGATAGAAAAAGCGCTGGAAAAAGTGTGCCAGCAGAAACAAAAAGACCTGGGATGAAAAAGAAACCGACGAGAAGTGCATAGCGAGGTGGGACCAAAGTAGGAGATCTATTGAAAGAGGAAGAAGAGTCTGAGATGTTGTTCATGAATTCAGTAAATGAAGCCAAGGATGAGAAACTGATACAGGAACAGTTAGAGATGAAAGCAATGGGCTTGTTCATCAAGTTACATTGAATTTACAGCACAGAAATGGGCCATTCGGCCCAACTGGTTTGTGCTCCACACGAGCCTCCTCCCTTCCTAGTTGAGGTTGTTAAAGACCGAGAGTGAATCTCTAACAAAGTGAACTGCTAACAGACCAAGAACTTTCAACTGGGAATTTGGTGAGGGTGGGAATTAGGTGCAGAGGATTACTATCCGAGCCACATGCTAAATTGGCACAGGGATAGGCAGATCAGAAAGGTGAATGTGTGGCTGAAAGATTGGTCCCATTTCATGGGACACTGGCACCAGTACTGGATCAGGAAGGAGCTGTACAGCTGGAACGGGCTCCACCTGAACCTGAATGGGACCAGTGTCCTAGCGGAAAGGATAAATAGGGCTGTGCATGAGGCTTTAAACTAGCAAGATGGGGGAGGGGTCTAGTAACAATAACAAAAGTCTAATGATAAAAGAAACTGGAGATGAGAGTAAAGGTCAGACCAGGAGTAAGGAATAAAGATAACATAAACGGTCAAGGAACAAATACAGTTATAAAACAGAAGTATAAAAGAAATGTTAAAAATAAAAGTACAAGGAGCAACCATTAAAGATGAATTAAACTGCCTGTACAGTAGTGTACACAGCATCCAAAATAAAACATGGGAACTGGAGGCAATAATCCATAGCGAGGAACTAGATGCAGTAGGAATAACCGAAACATGGCTACATAAAGAACAGGACTGGCAGTTAAATATTGCAAGATATAACATAATCAGAAAGATAGGGAAGGAAGAGGGGTGGAGTAGCTGCACCAATTGGAGACAACGTAATGGCAGTAGAAAAAAGGGACATAACTAACAGAAGGATAGAAACAGAATCCATATGGATTGAAATAAAAGATAAGAAGGGATAAACTGGCAAGAAGAGGTAGGGAAAGAGGAAAGGGGAATGGAGTTTTTACAGTGCGCACATGGCACTTCTCTTACTCAATATGTCAGAAGCCCAACGAGCGAGGAATCACTGCTGGATCTAGTAGTGGAAAATGAACCAGAACAGATAAGAGAAGTAAGTGTAGGGGGAACATCTAGGCAACAGCGATCACAACATAATAAGTTTTAAGATAAAGATTAAGAAGGACTTTAATAAGTTAAAGACCAAAGTAATAAATTGGAAAAGGCTGATTTAAATGTGATGAGAAAAGAACTAGGGAAAATAAACTAGAAAAATTTATTGACAAACAAAGAAATAGAACAGCAATGGGAAACATTTAAAACGGTGATCAAGAGAGTCCAGGAGAAATATATCCCAGTAAAAAGCAAGAACAAACTAGCCAGTAATGACAAACCATGGATGAATAAGGAAATAAGGGCAAAATTGAAATTAAAAAAGGCATTCACTGAGTACATAGACAACAAAGGAGAGGATGACAAAAAGGAATACAAAAAGGTTCAGAAAGATGTCAAAAAAAAAAAATCAGAAAAGCAAAGAGAAACTACAAAATTAAATTATCAAGGAGTATAAAAAGAAACAAGGTATTCTACAAACACATAGATAACAAAATTAAAATCAGGCTAGGGATAGGGCCACTAAGTGATACACACGATAAACTCACAGGTAATGATCGCGAAATGGCAGAAATATTAAATCATTACTTGGCCTCAGTAGCTACCAGGGAGACTAACATGATGGGCATGACATTAGAAGAAGAGGTCATAAAAGATATAAAGACACTTAAGATAGAAAGGGGGGAACTAAATTAATCAACCTTAGAGAGGATAAAACCCCTGGTCCGGATGGATTGCAACCGCGCATATTAAAAGAAGTTAGGGAAGAGATAGCAGAGGCACTATTAAAAAAATTTATTGGTAAAGGGAATAGTGGCAGAGGACTGGCGGACAGCTCATGTGATTCATATATTTAAAAAGGGAGATAGAACCAGTCCAGGGAACTGTAGACCAGTTAGCTTGAAGATGGTGGTAGGAAAGATAGTGGAATCCTTACTCAAAGATGTAACAGAAGAACATCTAGAAACCGAAAATATAATAAAGAATAGCACGGATTTCAAAACAGAAGGTCATGCTTGATCAACCTTATTGAATTCTTTGAAGTAGGAACAGAAAGGGTGGACAAGGGTACTGCAGTAGATGTAATGGGGGTTAAATTGGTTAACCCCCGAATCGGGCGCAGGTGTCGTGGTGTGCGATTAACCCGCGTCCGGTGGTTCCGATGCAGGCAGCACGTGAAATTTGTGCTGCCTGGTCATTTACCCGATTGTAGCGCAGCAGTCAGGCCTAGCTGTGACGTTCTCATCAGCTTCGCACTTTTCACCAGCAGAGGGGCCCAGATAGTGTGTGAGTTGCTTGCACCTCTTAAAGGTAGCCTGCACGTCTTAAAGGCAGCCTGCACCTCTTATTTGCAAAATATAAGATAAGGGACCGTATGGAGTCTGAACGGAGATCAGACACCGCACATGTACAACACAGATGCAAGTCCCGTCCTTATGTTTATGTTAAAACATTGAATAAAGGTTGCGCACTACTAAATCCCACATCCTCCAAACTGCATGCCAGACCCCACCAATCTGCTGATCTGAGTTTGTACCGGGCCTGCGAGAGCGCGTGCACCATGGTTCTCTGCTGAAGCACTAGAGGCGTTAGTGCAAGAGGTGGACAGAAGGAGGGGCATCCTATATCCGCAGTGGGGGGCAGGAGGCCCTCCAGACATATGCTCAAAAGGCAGTGGGAGGCAGTAGGGGACGAAGTCAATGCCAGGCGCACGTTCATGGAGTGCAGTGCAGTGCAGGAAGAAGTTCAATGCTTTGACACGAGTGGTCAAGGTGAGTGAGGTCAACTGTCAAGTGGCGTCTCCTACCAACTGCACCATGCACTACACCCCCCCATTAACCACATACCAACAAACTCTTTCAATCAGTACTTAACTCTTTCCAATCAGATGCTTCCTCTCACCCTCACATATTACCACTGTTGCAAGCTGCACACCCACAGCTCAAAGGTCACGCACACTGGTAGCTATTCATCCACGACAGGCACATCACCCAAACATCCTGTAGGACACTCACCAACACACGTCCCACTTTCTTGCAGAAGAAGATGGCGCATAACAGGAGGCAGCAAGTGGCAGTGGCATTTAGCCCCTTGAGTCTGTTCCACCATTCAATGAGATCATGGTTGATCTGTGACCTAACTCCATATACCCACCTTAACCATAGGCATTAAGGGATATGGGGCTAACAAAAATCTATCAATCTCAGATTTAAAAATGACAATTGAGCTAGCATCAACTGTCGTTTGCAGAAGAGAGTTCCAAACTTCTACCACCCTTTGCATCTAGAAGTGTTTCCTAACTTCATTCCTGCAAGTCCTAACTCTAAATGTTAGACTATGTCCCCTAGTCCTAGTATTCAAGTATAGGAGACCTCCAAAAACAGGTACAAATGCATCAGCAACCAGAAACATTAATCCAGCAACTAACCTGTAAATCTTGCACGGTCCCTTTAAATAGCGCTGGTGGGGAGGTCCTCCAAGCCTGTCTAAGACACGTTTAGTTGTTTGTGGTTAAGACAGTGCATTGGCTGGAGCATTGAATGCCAAAACGGTATCTGTCCCTTTAAATCAACATTGCACACTGATCTAACGCATATTCTCCCTACTTTACATGATACCGGCTTTCGTTATCTTCGTGTGCGCAAAAGCCTTGACCAAGATGGTGTCCAGCGCATGTCACACTAGAAGCATGCACGTGCATTCGGACGCCATTTTGGGATGTTAGGATGTCGCATAGCACCTAATAAAAAGGCGCTGCACGGCACAATTTATAGCCCCCTATATTTGAATTTTCAAAAGACCCTCGATAAGATACCACATTGTAGACTCACAACTAAGGTCAGATCACGTAGAGTCAGGGGACAAGTAGCAGAATGGATAGCAAGCTGGCTACGAAACATAAAGCAGAGAGTAGAGGTTAAAGGTAGCTACTCAGACTGGCAAAAAGTGGGAAGTGGTGTTCCACATTGGTGCTGGGACCACTGTTGTTCACAATTTATATAAATGATTTGGACTCTGGAATCAGAAGTACAATTTCAAAATTTGTGAATGACACCAAATTATGAGGTATATTTAATACGGAGGACGGCAACAAGCTACTGAAAGACATTAATAAACTTGCAGAATGGTCGTATAATTGGCAGATGAATTTCAATATAGATAAGTGTGAGGTGGTGCATTTTGGTAGGAAGAATAAGGAGGCCACATACAGCTTGGATAATAAGAGTCTAAATGGGGTACAGGAGCAAAGGGATCTCGGGGAACAGATACAAAATCATTAAAAGTAAGGCCATAAAAAAAACAAACCAAGCACCAGGGTTCATTTCTAAAGGTATAGAATTGAAAAGCAGAAACGTTATGTTGAACTTGTATAGAACCTTGGTTAGACCACATGGAGTACACGGATGATACCAGAACTGAGAGGTTATAACTATCAGGAAAGATTGAACAGGCTGGGGCTTTTTTCTCTGGAAAAGAAAAGACGAAGGGTGACGTAATAGAGGTCTTTAAGATTATGAAAGGGTTTGATGAGGTAGATGTAGAGAAGATGTTTCCACTTGTGGGAGAGACCAGAACTAGGGGCCATAAATATAAGATATTTACTAATAAATCCAATAGGGAATTCAGGAGAAACTTCTTTACCCAGAGAGTGGTAAGAAATATGGAACTCGCTACCGCAAGGTGTAAATGAGGCGACTAGCATAGATGTCGTTAAGGGGAAGCTAGATAAACACATGAGGGAGAAAGGAATAGAAGGATATCCTAATAGGGTTAGTCGAAGTAGGGAGGGAACAGGCTCTTGTGGAGCACAAACACTGGCATAGACCTGTTGGGCCGAATGACCTGTTTCTATGCTATACACTCCATGTAATCTAATCCTATAAGCATACTCTTCTCTTCCTTTCTCCCTCATGTGCTTATCTAGCTTCCCTTTAAATGCATCTATGCTATTTCCTTCAGCTACTCCTTGTGGTAGCGAGTTCCACATTCGTACCACTCTCTGGGTAAAGAAGTTTCTCCTAAATTTCCTATTGGATTTATTAGTGACTATCTTATATTTATGACCTCTAGTTTTGGACTCCCCACAAGTGGAAACATTTTCTCTTCATTAACTGTAATCCATCAGTGGCCTTTCAAACTTCGAGTCTTTAAAATTCCACATCATTTCCAATTTCCAGCTTGGCCAAGCAAGCAGCACATATTGGAATTGCAGACGTGCGGTGTGCATGATTTTCTGTCTATTTACGGGTGAGAATTGTGCCAAAAGTCAGAAAATTATTCCGAATACGTAACCCACAGCTAACTGAACCAGTCCTTCTCAGCTCACTTACTCGGCTTTAGCTCTGTTTAGTACCTGTTGCTCAGACACACACTGCGGAAAATATTGTCAATGGCATGTTCCACTGAAATACAGCCCACACATGTTGGTATTTTCCAGGCTCTGTCCCTCCCCACATCAATTTCTCACCGTCATGGCAACCAGCATCTTTTTCAAGTGAGTAATTGGAGGTCGAATGAAGGCATCAGTTTCCTAGCAACTGAGCAAGGAGCATCCAACTACAATTTAGTGAGTGGGCTTTGGGGAATTTTACGATAGCAAAGTATATATCCACAATCTAAAAAACCCAGTGGATTACTTAGCTGTAATCTGCACTCATGGTACTAAAAATGCAAGTAGGCCTTTCTGACAGAGGGCCGATCACTAATTCTGTCGGGTCAAGTCATCTACATTTAATCGAAAAAGATTCAGCATTGGGTGCCGTGACGATCTACTAAAAGCTGAGGACAGTGAAAAGTCTCAGCTAGAGGGGGCTATAACACCATCAGGTAGATTCAGAGCAGCAGCACTGGAGGTCTCAGACCTCAGTTGATTTGGGCCTGAGACTGTCCAGTCTCATTTCACTTAGAAAGTTTGAAACCCTGTCAAAAAAAAACCTCCTCTCATAAGACCAGTAGCAGTACTCAGGCGTTAAAGGACTATCCATTTTTTCACTGCATCTATGAGTTTACCTAAATAATTAAGGGAACAGATCTAGACGTATGAATATATTTTTAAAAAGCACGTTAAAAAGAAACTGATGGCAGACAAAGGTGAGAAACAAATTAAAACTTACAACCGCCAGAACTTTGTCACATTAAGGAGTGAAATCTAGGCAAAGGGATAAGGCCCATAGTGGAGAGCAGGGGCGGACTGACTCCCCCGAAAAGGCGCGAGATTCTTGAACAAAGGGGGCACTGATAATACAGCACTATGGAACCATTTATGAGGACACTCGGGGAAGCTCCCGATTTCCCATATAGCCAGTCCGCCCTGGTGAAGAGTAGTAGAGATGAAGCAAGTCAAGAATTAGTAGTTAGGCTTGGGTTTTAAAAGCATACAGAATGTAGGACGAAGGGAGGACTGCCACAGTTTTGAGGTCCTGGGAAAGAACATGTTGGAGTAGGTGGTGGTGCAATTGGTTTTGATTTCAGTGGAGCTTTGGGAGGTAGAACCATGTGCAAGATGCTTTATTCAGAGCTTTGGGAGGAGCAAAGAGAAGAAAGATGAGAGTAGCAATGACCAGATATCTCAGACAATTAAAAGATATCTACTTTGTTTAGATGAAAGAAAACAAATCCAGAAAAAAGGTTGAAAAGGAACAAGTGCAGCAGAAAGAAACTTGTCATTTTCTGCCAATTGCTAAACATAGAAAACGTCGATCTTATCAGAAAGATGATTGGATGGATGACTACCAATCGCACACTCTTCTATGCAACAATACTGTGGTTAAAATCTTTTATCTGCATGGATACCAAAGTATGGTGAGAGTATCAGGTCTGTTGGATTACCCATGGAGACAGAACGTTTACTTCACCCAAAATGCAGATGGCCGTCCATTAATCCTTTCAACGCCATAAACTTAAAGTTTGAATAATGTACCTACTTAAAGATACAAACCTGTAACTTAACTAAACTCTGCCCCAACAGAGGGAAACCTTACATTGAAAAAATAAAATCCAATGAAATAGTAAATGAAACATTCATTCTGTTTATAACTTCTTTCTGGAAAGTGAGGATGGTTAAAGCAGCTTCTGGTTAGAAACAATGTGTCATTTGTAATTAAGACAAAACACAATTTCAGGGTATTTAGATACCCTCATGCCAATGCAGCATTGCCCCTTTAAGGTGGTGAGCTGGCCCTCCCTGCTTCTAGGCTGCTGTCAATGTTATATAACTCATCAATAGGAAGTAAGGAAGGCTGGTCATGTTCATTTTCCATGTGTGGAGTTACCTCCAGCTGCTAGTCAATGGATGGAAAATATAGAAGCACAGTGCGTGTGAAATATCAGACACAATTCTAACAATTCAGAAATATCCTGTTGAATACACTTCACCTTTGATCAACTGTGACAAGATATTAATTGTGAGAGATGTTAATAGATTAAGTGAATGGGCAAAAATGTGGCAAATGGATTACAATGTAGGCAAGTGTGAGGTTATCCACTTTAGACCTAAAAAGGATAGATCAGAGTATTTTCTAAATGGTGAAAAGCTCGATACGGTGGAGGTCCAAAGAGACTTAGGGGTCCATGTACACAAATTAAAATGTCTTGGACAGATACAGAAAATAATCAAAAAGGCTAATAGAATGCTGGCCTTTATATCCAGAGGACCAGAATATAAGGGGGTAGAAGTTATGCTACAGCTAAACAAAACCCTGGTTAGACCACACCTGGAGCACTGTGAGCAGTTCTGGGCACAGCACCTTAGGAAGGATATATTGGCCTTGGAGGGAGTGTAGTGTAGATTTACTAGAATGATACCTGGACTCTAAGGGTTAAGATACGAGGAGAGATTACACAAATTGGAGTTGTGTTCCCTGGAATTTAGAAGATTAAGGGATGATTTAATCGAAGTTTTCAGGATATTGAGGGGAACTGATTGGGAAGATAAAGAGAAACTATTTCCGCTGGTTGGGGAGTCTAGGACTAGGGGACATAGCCTAAAAATTAGAACCAGGACTTTCAGGAGTGAAGTTAGGAAACACGTCTATATGCGAAGGGTGGTAAAAATTTGGAACTCTCTTCCGCAAATGGCAGTTGATGCTAGCTCAATTGTTAATTTAAATCTAAGATTTATAGATTTTTATTAACGAAAGGTAAAAAGAGATATGGGGCTATGGCGGATATATGGAGTTAGGACACAGATCAGCCATGATCTCACTGAATGGCAGAACAGGCTTGAGGGGCTAAATGGCCTACTCCAGTTCCTATATGAAGTACTGTGGGCTAGAAACATTCCTTCGACTTTACAAATAAATTCGATCCTCTGCACAAGTTGTCCTTCCATAAGATGACCACAACTTCCAACCCAGCCTCCGTTAAACGTTTCCAAGTCCACTGCTAACTCTGGCCACATACCATTGGTTTCAAAATCATCAGCTGCACCCATGGGATCTTCGATTTGACTTTTTTGCTTTGAGGAGTTTACACTTGTGTAATGGAGGAAGAATTTATGCACCTGCTCAAAACACACAGAAAATGGTCTTTGCTATTGAAAACTCCAAATCGCTGTCGCTTGTGCAGTTCTAATATTTGCACTTTGGAATTTTCTTGTCAATGAAGAATGATTATTAACCTAACAGTTCACTTTTAGCCAAATTCAAATATATTTTATAAACTATCATAAACTAACTCAGCAATGTCTTACCTGTCCAAACACAACTGAAGTTCTTACTGATTGGACAAAATGTTCATTCTTCATTTTAAATGGTTATTTTGTTCTTCCCTCTGCTCCTCCTCCCTCCCACCTCATCTAGGCTCATCTCTTCACCTCATCTCCATTCACTCAATCAGCGCTCGTCTCTGCATCTACTCTTCCTTCCAATCAATGGTCATCACATCTCCTCCCCCCAACCCCCTCAAATTCACGCTCACCCTTTGTCTCTTCCTTCCTCTCCCAATCTACACTCACATCCTCCCCAGCCTGTGTTCATCTTCCCCCAATCGGTGCTCAATTCCTTGGTTCTCAATCAATGCTCACTTCCTCACGCCTTCCTGAACATATGCTCACTTCCTGCCTAATCCATGCTCACCCACACGGTCCTCTCTCCTGCCTCTTAATCTATCTTCACCCACCAGGTCTCCTGTTCCATCTCCCAATCCATGCTCACCTCCTGATCCCACTCCCCCAATCCATGTTCACCATCTTGGCTCCTCTCCCTAATCCTTGCTCATGTCCTTATTTGAAAGGGTCCAATTCGCAAATGTTCCCAAACCTGTTTCTTGGTTGATTCTGAGGAAAAATGTTTCAACTGTCCATTTCCTTACTTTCCTAGTTGACATTTGCCAAGAGAAAAATTTTGAATGAGTGTGCCAGATGAGACTAATCGAAATTCAAGTCTCTCAAATAATAGGCACAAACATGGGGAGGGGGAGGGAGTGGAAGAAATTATGTCTTTCAACCCCCATAAGTTTTTTTGCAGGTGTTAGATCCCTCACTTCCTTCCCCTGCTCCAAATCCTGGAATTGCTTTTGATGTCTTTCCTCACCCCTGCCATCTCTTCACACGTTAGCATCTCTGGCCCGGCCAGGAACTGAACGATCAAACATTACAGCTCAATGAAAATGAATGTCTCGCTTCCAACTAAAACATTTCCTGTTGTCAGGCAGGACAATCTTGGCCTTAGACTAGGAGGAGGTAAAAAATTCAGCCAGGATTCCCACTCCTGATTGCATCCCAGTGACTCCTGCTGGAAACTCCATATGTGGATGTCAAGTTAGGACAGTACCAGGCTCGGCAATGCTACTTCCCACAGCCGAATAGCCTGCAAATGCTTATGCCTAGATTTTACAATTGGTGTTATTTTAACACTGGTGTTAACCCATTCAATTTAAATGGGTTACCGCTGACATTAAAATAATGGGTTCCTTTATTGTCATTGGAACATCCTGAAATTCCCTACCTAACACCACTGTGGAAGAACCATCAGCACATGGATGGTGTGGTTCAAGGAGATGGTTCACTCCCACCTTCGAGGGATGAGCAATAAATGCCGCCTTGCCAGCAATGCTCACGTCCTGAGAATATTATTTTTTTAAATCTTCAATGTCTGGAATCAGACATGAAGAATGGTCACTTGGCTCAAATTGTGGAGTGCCCAAGTGTGCACAAAATTATGGGGGGAGATTGCCACGTATTGCTCGGGCAGCGCCATACCTAAGGCAAGAGAGGAAAGTTGGGTTGGTAGGTTGCACGCCAATAATGGAGTGTGCCACATTTTCCTTCCATTTAAATTAATAGGAAGAAATCTGGGCGGGATCCATTATGGTGGTGTGATCCACCCTGACCCACATTCCTTCACGTGTTCCACCCAGGTGAGATTGTACTGAGTCGGTACAGGCAGAAATCTACCCTGTGGAATGAAAAACATTCTTTATTCAAACCTACATAGGCCTAGAAATCAGCCCGGAATCACAGGGGGTGGGTTACGCGCGCTGCTCGTGCCTGTTACTAATGACTCAGGCAGCACATAATATTCGTGTTACCTGCTGATTATAATCACACAGGCGTGCAGCCAGCGTGATCCGGGCTACTCATTGGCTGCACGCCTGTAGCAGGGGCCGGATTTCAGGTGTCAATGGCATCACTTAAATGCAGCCAGCACCTCTTAAAGGGAAAGTGCATTCTGGCTGCAGACACCAAGGAAACACTTTTGGAAGTAAAGATATGGCTGAATCAAGCACTCAGAGCACCAAGGTTCTTGGATGCTGCCTTGGAGACCCTGGTGTAGGCAGTGTACAGGAGGAGGGACATGCTCTTCCCCCCCAGGGGGTAGGAAACCCTCCAGGCAGTGGGAAGAAATCGCAGGGTACATGGATACCAGGAGCCTAGCACCCAGTACATTGCTGCAATGCTGGAAGATGTTCAATGACCTTACTAGAGTCTGGAGTCTGTATCCGGGCCTTCAAGGCCCAGAGCTGCTCGAGGTCGCCTGCCACGGCCATCTGAAGTGTCCCCAATGGAAGCTCAGCAGCCTCCACCTCCCAAACTGTAACTACTGGAGAAACACCTTGTAGGAGCAGCAGGACAGGGAAAGGAGCACAGAAGGCACTGGGGGGTTGTACAAGGGTGATTCATCGTTATTTCGAACGAATAGATAGAGATGTAATTGAGTTGTTTGATAAATTTGTTTTGGAGTGAAGGTGGTTGTAAGGACAGTGATAATGATTGTGGGACTGTTGGTGTATTGGGGAATGGGAGGGATGGGTCAGGTGAAGCTCCCCTCGATGAGCTGGTCTTTGAGAGCTCTGGCAAGTAGGGGCAGTAGTGGTCGCTGCCTCTTCTCCACCACTTCCTCGTCCTCCTCCTCCTCCAGTACTTGTTCCTGCGGAGGTAGTGTTAAGGGCTGGTCCCTCGTGATGGTGAAATTGTTCTGCATGCAACTGACGATCAAAAATCTGGATATCTGTTCAGGGGTCTACTGCAAAGCTCCTTCTTCAGAATGGTCCAGGCAGCTTCAGCACGCCGATTATTTGCCCGATGATGTTCCTTGTGCCCGCATGGCTCTCATTGTAGGTCAGCTCTGCAGCTGTGCCTGGGTTCCTGACGGGAGTTATGAGCCATGTCTGTAGGGGTTAACGCTTGTTGGCCAATAGCCAGCTTATAACTTGGCAGCCCGGCTGTCATAAAGGAGGCACAGAGGACGGGCGCAGGATGAGTCATGACTGTTGCCAGGATATCAGACACAGATCTGTATGATGCGCTGCCTGTAGTTGCAAACCAACTGTATGTCGAGGGGGTGGAATCCCTTTCAATTGATAAAGATGGCAGGCTGGTGATGGGGAGGTCGCAAGGCAATGTGGGTACAGTCAATGGCACTCTGGGGAAAGCCTGCAATGCAGGCAAAGCCGAGTGTTCTCTGGACCTGTTTTTGCTTTGTCAATAAGGAAGGAGATGTACCTGTTCCTCCGGCTCACCTCAATGATACAGTGGTGGACTGCGAACTGTGAGATGTTGCCGATGTCACCTGAAGCAGTCTGAAAGGAGCCTATGGCCTAAAAGTTGAGGGCCACGGCGACCTTGACAACCACAGGCAGTGCTGACCTGGTTCGAGGCTCGAATTGTGGCTGCAGCAGGTGAAATAGCTCAGTGACAGCCTCCTCGGTGAAGATGCCTCATACATTGCTCCGGAGTAAAATTAATGTAGGAGAAGTGCTCCCTGAATAGTCGCCGTGGATACGCTGTCCTGTGAAGTGCCCTCCTCCTCCTCTTCCGGCAGCTGTCCCTGCTCTCTGGTATCTTCCCTGCTGCTCCCCCTCGTCCTCCAGCCCTGAGGGCAGATCTACTGGACCACCCGTGACTGAAGCTAAACTATCTGTGAGGCAGCCAAGAAAAGTGCAACCGTGGCAAAATCCTGCTCTGCGTAGATAAAAAGAACTTTCCAGAGTGATTAAACAGCTCAAAAATACAGCCAGAAGTTAACCATCAGCCCGAATTGAGAAACCAGAATCTAACCTTGAACACTGCATGATCGCTTTAAATGGCGCTGGTGTGGGGGCCTTCCTGTTGGTTAGTGGCACATTGTGCTGTGTGAGGTCAGCACGAGGAGAGCGAAGCGCTGGGGTGATCAAATATTGAAAATGTAAATAAATTATTCTGCCCTTTAAATAATCCCAACATGCGCTCCTGATGCCAATACATCCACCTTATCCAATATGGCGGGCCCCCACTTCCAGCTGGAAACGTGCTTTCCGCCCACTGAATTCGGGCGTTGGTTAGCGCCTGAAAAACTGGTGCTGCGCAGCTGAATTTCTAGGCCGTAGTGTCAGGATATTTCTTGCCTCAGTTAAAACTCCATTAAAGTCAGCAGAAGCTTTAGATCAATTAGCACAAAGGTGGGTGGTCGTACAGTATTTTAACCAGTGCCCAAGGGTTATATTAATGAAGATCGGCGTTTTTTTAATAGGTGTTTCTTTTTTTAGCAAAATGGTGCACACTGAGCCTCAGCCAGTTAATGGGACCTGTTCCCAGCTATGGCCCCCAACCCTCTCGCAATGACTGGGAGTTTCCCGGAATCGGGAATACCGCCCCGATCGCTGGCTCCAGCAGCCCGGGAGATCCATGATTTAAGTTTCCCTTCGCAGTGCCCCCCCGCTCCCCCCCGCCATTTGACGTCACCGGCTGCTGTTGCAGAAGCCTCCGGCTTGATGAGGTCACTAAACTGGTGTGGTCAGGGATCGGGGGCTCTGTAATCGGGGAGGGGGTTCGAGAATGGAGTGGAAGTGGGGGATTAGGGGATGGGAGGTCGGGGAAGAGAAGGCGAGAGAGAAGGGGACTGGGAATCGGGGCTCAAGCACGGGGTGGGAGAATGGGGTGAGGATGGGTGTGGGGACCAGCATTTCCTGCAGGGCCGGGAGCGGCACTGTGAGAGGAGCAACCAGTAACGGGGTAAGTGAAACCCTGGGGGCCTTAATGTGGGTGAATAGTGAAAGATTATTTCTATTAGTGGGTGAATGGGGAACAGAAACCAAGGATTCCCACTGGAAGAACTAAGGGGGGAGGAAAGTTCTTCAACTGAGGGCTATTAGACCATGGGATCCTTCACCACATGTGGCTATTGAGGTAGATACTAAAACATAATTTAAAAGAGAATGGGATAAATGTTTGAAAAGGAGGAGTATAAAAGGATCAGGGGGAATGGGGTTATACGAGAGAGCACCAGTACAGGGGGCCAAATGGCCTCCTCCTTTACTGTAATTTCCATAATTCTATGTAAACTCTCCTTTATTGAGACTGAGCCCAGGGAATGGTTTAGAAATGTTGGTGCTGAGCTGAGTTTCGGACAATGTGCTCTGTGAGAATTGCCCCAAACACTGAGCCCGCTGCCCTTTGTGCAATCTCTCGGTTTGGTTCAGGTCGGTCTGTACCGGCCGGTTTTGTTGAGTGAAGTCCAAGTACAGATCGGCTATGACTGAGGTTCCCAGTTCAGAGTTGTCACCTGCACATGGAGCCCGAGTCCAAACCAGTGTCCAAGGAGACAGGGGGAGAGATGGGACCTATTAGAAGTGGGATCAACTGGGAGCCTGACCACACCTCATGCAGTGCAGGGGGGTTCCGGCAATGGTTTCAGGGTAAATATCAGTGGGTTATAGGATTGCTACTAGTTATAGGTAGAATATCAGGACATTACACCAATTACTACCAGTTACATATAGACTATAAGTGAGTTATTGTATTACTGTTGGTTATGAGGGGAATCTGAGTGTTACCAGTATTACTATTAGTTATCAGTGCACTTTTACTGAGTTATCATTAGTTGCTGGTGGAATCAAAGTTCCTCCCACCTCTAATTTCCCCTCTGCAAATCGCTCCCCTGCCCTCAGGCTCCCCTCCTCCCCTGCCCTCAGTGGATTCCCCTCTTCGCCTGCTCACAGGTGGCCTCCTGGTTCTTGGAACTTGTCACCCCCAACAGCTGCTGGCACGAAACCGCAAGCAAAAATACTCAACCCTTCATAAGGTAAATGTAATAACAGTACTTGGGCCTCAGCTATTTACGATCTATATTAATGACTTAGATGAGGGGACTGAGTGTAATGTATCCAAGTTTGCTGACGATACAAAGCTAGGTGGGAAAGTAAGCTGTGAGCAGGACACAAAGAGACTTCAAAGGGATATAGACAGGTTAAATGAATGGGCAAGGTGGTGGCAGATGGAGTATAATGAGGGGAAATGTGAGGTTATTCACTTTGATAGGAAGAATAGAAAAACTAAATATTTTCTAAATGGTGATAAAGTATTAAATGTTGGTGTCCTTGTACATGAAACACAAAGTTAACATGCAGGTACAGCAAGCAATTAGGAAGGCAAATGGCATGTTGGCCTTTATTGCAAAAGGATTGGAGTACAAGAGTAAGGGAGTCTTACTACAGTTGTACAGGACTTTAGTGAGACCTCACCTGGAGTACTGTGTACAGTTTTGGTCTCCTTATCTAAGGAAGGATATACTTGCCTTAGAGGCGGTGCAATGAAGGTTCACTAGATTGATTCCTGGGATGAGATGGTTGTCCTATGAGGAGAGATTGAATAGAATAGGCCTCTACTCTCTGGAGTTTAGAAGAATGAGAGATGATCTCATTGAAACATACAAGATTCAGAGGGGGCTTGACAGGGTAGATGCTGAGAGGTTTTTTTCCCTGGCTGGAGAATCTAGAACTAGGCGGCATAGTCGCAAGATAAGGGGTCGGCCATTTAAGATTGAGAAGGAGAAATTTCTTCACTCAGAGGATTGTGAATCTTTGGAATTCTCTACCCCAGGGGGCTGTGAATGCTGAGTTGTTGAGTATATTCAAGGCTGAGATCGATAGATTTTTGGACTTTTTTTTATTTGTTCATGGGATGTGGGCGTCGCTGGCGAGGCCGGCATTTATTGCCCATCCCTAATTGCCCTTGAGAAGGTGGTGGTGAGCCGCCGCCTTGAACCGCTGCAGTCCGTGTGGTGAAGGTTCTCCCACAGTGCTGTTAGGAAGGGAGTTCCAGGATTTTGACCCAGCGACAATGAAGGAAAGGCGATATATTTCCAAGTCAGGACGGTGTGTGACTTGGAGGGGAACGTGCAGGTGGTGTTGTTCCCATAAACCTGCTGCTCTTGTCCTTCTAGGTGGTAGAGGTCGCGGGTTTGGGAGGTGCTGTCGAACTCTTGGGGGATCAAGGGATATGGGGATCGGGCAGGAAAGTGAAGTTTGAGGTTGAAGATCGGCAATGATCTGATTGAAAGGTGGAGCAGGTTCGAGGGGCTGTATGGATTACTCCTGCTCCTGTTTCTTATGTTCTTATGTTCATTTGTAAATGTCATGTGATCAGATGTCATGTGATCAAGCCTCCAGGAACGCCTCCAATCAGGGTTGGCAACCCTGTTCTCAGCTCCAGTGACACTGAGCCTCAGCCAGTTACCGGGGCCTGTTCCCAGTGACACTGAGCCTCAGCCAGTTACCGGGGCCTGTTCCCAGTGACACTGAGCCTCCGCCAGTTACTGGGGCCTGTTCCCAGTGACACTGAGCCTCCGCCAGTTACTGGGGCCTGTTCCCAGTGACACTGAGCCTCAGCCAGTTACCGGGGCCTGTTCCCAGTGACACTGAGCCTCCGCCAGTTACCGGGGCCTGTTCCCAGTGACACTGAGCCTCAGCCAGTTACCGGGGCCTGTTCCCAGTGACACTGAGCCTCAGCCAGTTACTGGGGCCTGTTCCCAGTGACACTGAGCCTCCGCCAGTTACTGGGGCCTGTTCCCAGTGACACTGAGCCTCAGCCAGTTACCGGGGCCTGTTCCCAGTGACACTGAGCCTCAGCCAGTTACCGGGGCCTGTTCCCAGTGACACTGAGCCTCAGCCAGTTACTGGGGCCTGTTCCCAGTGACACTGAGCCTCAGCCAGTTACCGGGGCCTGTTCCCAGTGACACTGAGCCTCAGCCAGTTACTGGGGCCTGTTCCTAGTGACACTGAACCTCAGCCAGTTACTGGGGCCTGTTCCCAGTGACACTGAGCCTCAGCCAGTTACCGGGGCCTGTTCCCAGTGACACTGAGCCTCAGCCAGTTACCGGGGCCTGTTCCCAGTGACACTGAGCCTCCGCCAGTTACTGGGGCCTGTTCCCAGTGACACTGAGCCTCAGCCAGTTACCGGGGCCTGTTCCCAGTGACACTGAGCCTCAGCCAGTTACCGGGGCCTGTTCCCAGTGACACTGAGCCTCAGCCAGTTACTGGGGCCTGTTCCCAGTGACACTGAGCCTCCGCCAGTTACTGGGGCCTGTTCCCATTGACACTGAGCCTCCGCCAGTTACTGGGGCCTGTTCCCAGTGACACTGAGCCTCAGCCAGTTACCGGGGCCTGTTCCCAGTGACACTGAGCCTCAGCCAGTTACCGGGGCCTGTTCCCAGTGACACTGAGCCTCAGCCAGTTACCGGGGCCTGTTCCCAGTGACACTGAGCCTCAGCCAGTTACCGGGGCCTGTTCCCAGTGACACTGAGCCTCCGCCAGTTACCGGGGCCTGTTCCCAGTGACACTGAGCCTCCGCCAGTTACCGGGGCCTGTTCCCAGTGACACTGAGCCTCCGCCAGTTACCGGGGCCTGTTCCCAGTGACACTGAGCCTCAGCCAGTTACTGGGGCCTGTTCCCAGTGACACTGAGCCTCCGCCAGTTACCGAGGCCTGTTCCCAGTGACACTGAGCCTCCGCCAGTTACTGGGGCCTGTTCCCAGTGACACTGAGCCTCCGCCAGTTACTGGGGCCTGTTCCCAGTGACACTGAGCCTCCGCCAGCTATCGGGGCCTGTTCCCAGTGACACTGAGCCTCCGCCAGTTACTGGGGCCTGTTCCCAGTGACACTGAGCCTCCGCCAGTTACTGGGGCCTGTTCCCAGTGACACTGAGCCTCCGCCAGTTACCGGGGCCTGTTCCCAGTGACACTGAGCCTCCGCCAGCTACCGGGGCCTGTTCCCAGTGACACTGAGCCTCCGCCAGTTACTGGGGCCTGTTCCCAGTGACACTGAGCCTCCGCCAGTTACTGGGGCCTGTTCCCAGTGACACTGAGCCTCCGCCAGTTACTGGGGCCTGTTCCCAGTGACACTGAGCCTCCGCCAGTTACTGGGGCCTGTTCCCAGTGACACTGAGCCTCTGCCAGTTACTGGGGCCTGTTCCCAGCCTGAATACACACAATGTCATGCAATTAGGACAACTGTCATGATCTTACAAGTTTCTAAGAGGCAATGTGCTGATTTTCTAAAGTTATTGAAACCATGGACCTTCAGGTCCTGCACACACTCTCTGATGGTCAAACCTTGGTATCTGCAGGACCCAGTTCCATTATGAAGTTAACGTGTATGAAATAAAGCTTTCATATATTTCCCTGAACTTACTGCCAAGAGATGAGAAAAAAAGACCGAGCACATATGCTTTTATAGTTTGCAAATAAATTAAAAACCATTTAATTTCAAAACCAGCGATTGCAGCCACTACTTTACAAACAAACAAATATTTTTTAAAAAATCTCCTGTGAGTTGGTTAATCGAAGCCAGGACCTGTGCAATTGGCCTCAGTATTCTGGTCTGGGGGGAGAAGAGGGACGAAATTAGCCAAAGTTCCTGCTCCTGATTGAATAGTGAATACTTGTTGGAAAGTATGTGTGTGCTTGGACATGGAACAGGACATGACTCAGCTGTGATGGCCCAATAGACAAATAACCTGCTGCCTTTCACTGGATATACCCGGCTTTTGCCAATTTGCTTTTGCCCAAGACCAATTTAACCCTCACTGTCTTAGATTGTTACACAAACATGAATAGTCACTTGGACAAAATTTGGGAGGATTATCTGTGCAACTGTTGGGGAAATGGGGGAGGGTGGGGGCAGAACAGAAACTTGAAAGGATTGAGATCAGGGTGTAGACACATTGGGGAATTTACAGGTAGAAACGTACACCTAACCAACCTGTGCTGCAGCAGCCAAAGTGTTTTAAATAGACATTTAGGGAAAGACACAAATCATAGAATGGTCACAGCACAGGAGGCCGCCATTCGGCCAATCGAGCCAGTGCCAGCTCTTTGTAAGAGCAATCCAGTTAGTTCCATTCCCCTGTTGTCCTGCAAATTCTTTCCATTCAAGTATTTATCCAATTCCTTTTTGAAAGCCACGATTGAATCTGCTTCCACCACCCTTTCAGGCAGCGCATTCCAGATCATAACTACTCGCTGTGTTAAAATGCTTTTCCTCATGTCGCCTTTGGTTCTTTTGCCAATCACCTTAAATATGTGTCCTCTGGTTCTCGACCCTTCCACCAATAGGAGCAGTTTCTCTTTATTTACTTTATCTAAGCCCTTCATGATTTTGAACACTTCTATCAAATCTCCTCTCAACCTTCTCTGCGCTAGGGCAAACTACCCCAGCTTCTCCAGACTATTCACGTAATTGAAGTCCTCCTCCCTAGCAATTCTCTTCTGCACCCTAAGGCCTTCACATCCTTCCTAAAGTGCGGTGCCCAGAATTGGACACACACTCCAGTTGTGGCCGAACCAATGTTTTATAAAGGTTCATCACAACTTCCTCACTTTTTTACTCTATGCCTCTATTTTTAACTGCTTTCCCAACCTGTCCTGCCACCTTCAAGATTTGTGCACATATATCCCGAGGTCTCTCTGTTCCTGCACCCCCTTTAGAATTGTACCATTTAGTTTACATTGCCTCTTCTCATTCTTCCTGCCAAAATGTATCACTTTGCACTTCTCTGCATTAAATTTCATCTGCCATGTGTCTGCCCATTCCACCAGCTTGTCTATGTCCTCTTGAAGTCTATTACTATCCTCCTCACTGTTTACTACAGTAATGTAATTCATTACTCGAGTAAACATGACATCGTCTTCTGTAATCGCAGATGAATAGAAGTTTGAGACAAATAGCTTAGTCACTTCCAGGAAATGACTGCATAAGCTCCCTTTGAACGAGAAGAGAGTCATGTATTTATGTGATTTATTGCTTCATACAGACACAACAGGGAATTTGTTCAAACTCTTACCCGTGCTCTTTGTTGAATGGCTCTGCTGGAGGGAGAGATGTGAATCTGTTGAGGTCGTTTGTACAAACTAGCCTTTCTTAAGGGGTGAGGGAACTGCCAGAATTAAGTGAAAGGAACAGAACTCTTCCTTGTAATCTAGCCGAGAGGTTCTGAACTTTGCACAGCATTACTGAGAAGGGCAAATTCCCCACATACTTTCAAAATGCACACCAACATTTCCTCTGGGTTTCTCACTACTCTTGTAGATCATCCACTCAGAAGGACAGAGCATTTTGTTCAATGTTATGACACAAGCACAAAATAATCGCAAAACTGCTAAATTCCAGGAATGAGATTACTGGAGTTGTTACATCAAAGCCAGCCCCGACCTGAAAAAAAAGGTTAAAAATTAGATGCTGTAATTGTTTATGCGCTGCGCTGGCTCGGGTTGAATGCAACCCCATGTTTCCAAATTTGTAGTATAAGATTGCTACTTCTACAACATGTGTTTATATAGCACCTTCACAAGGCACTTCACAGAGGCAAGAGGAGGTGCTGACCATTGGGAGAATTATGGGAGTTGACCAATAGCACGGTCAAAGAGGTGGGTTTTGAACAGGCTTCTATAATAGTGGGGAAAGAGACAGCAATGCCAAGAACCTTAGGGAGAGAGGGTTCAGAAAGTAGTGCCAGGGCTCAAGGTGGAAGTGTGGGGAGATACAAACGGGGGCTAAAGTTGGAAGAGTGCCAGCCTATAACTGGCACATCAGGCTAGAGGGGGTTTGCTTTTATGGGGTGGGGAGAGGGATTTGTAAATAAGGACAAGGATTTTAAATTCAATGTGTTGGAGCTTGGCAAGGACAAGGCAATAGAGGAGGACATGGTGCAGGATAGGATTTAGACGGAGGAGTTTTAGTCAATTTGGAGTTTTTTGTAGGGTGGAGTACAGGAGGCTGGCGAGGAGCAGCTTGGAGAAGTCGAGCCTAAAAACGGCAAAGGCATGGCTGAAATTTCCAGTTGCAGTGGGGGCGAGGTAAGGGAGGTCTTGGTGATGGGTAGGATATGAGGTTTGAAGCTCAGTACAAACAGAAGGCAGATTGGTGATATTGGGGAGGGGGAGATTTGTGGCATGGAGTCTTTGCCAAGCTGACAGGATGGCATCATTCTCGATGTTATGTTGGAGTCATCCACGAATTGATGTCAGAGAATCAGTCCGATAATCATGGAGTCAAGGGCAGTGGCGGAGAGGTAGAGCAGAGTGTCAACAGCTTATGTATGGTGTCAGGGGGCAACATGTGGACAAGGAATAGAATGGAAACTTGCAGCACCCCTGAGATTCCATGCTGCAAGAGGAGGAGCCATTGCAGTTGGTTTACTGGCTCTGTTGGGACAGGGAGGAATGGAATCAAGTGAGAGCAATGCCATGGCTAAGAGGCAGTGGGGGAGGATGGAGTGGTAGACCACATCAAACACTAGAAAGGTGGAGGAAATCAAGGAGGGTTAGTGTACTGCTGCAGTTGTGTCATTGGTGACTTTAGTTAGGGTGGTATCAGGGAGCACAGGATGGAAACCAGGCTGAAGGAATTTCAACAAGGAGTGTTGGGAGAGGAGAGCAGGGAGCTCGATAGCGACAACACTTGGAGAGGAAAGAGGGGTTAGAGATGGAATGTAGTTGGAGAGGTCAGAAGGGCTTTTTGAGGAGGGGTTGATGACAGTTTCGAAGGGCAGACGATCAGTGATTTAGGAAAGGGAGTTAGCACTTCAAAACACTGATTGGCTAAAATCTGACGGCTGTATTTGAATTATTTAAATCCAAGATTTGTAAGCATTTGTTCAATGTTATTTACCTCCGAAGGGAGGACTAAGAGGCACAATTGTACAAGTAAAATGTAGTATTATGTTATTTCAACAGAACATCGTTCCCACCTGTCTTCTCTCTCCCACCCCTCAGCTGAAAATTCAGGTTATCACTGGGTGCTATATTTGGGTCCTGGGTTCGATTGATGGGTTGAATGTCTTCTCCCTATACTAGTTTTAAGAATATGAAAGGAGTTTGGACAGTCTCAGTGAAGGCCCTGTGTGCAGGTTCACAGAATAAAACGATCTATAATCAGATATTGAATGGGCAATCTCACTCAGGGAGGCCATAAGGATGGCTGGTGTGGGAAATGGCAATGTCACATTGGGTGTGCACAAGTCTGGAGCAAAACACAGGTTTACTGATTATGCTATGAGTGACTTTGGAGTGTTTAAATCTGACATTGGATGTCAAAAGCAGAAAAATCACGGTATTCCCCAGACAGCGATATATACTGGTTGCTGAGCACAAAAATCCCTCTGCAAGTCACAAGGGAAGAATTTCACAATATTGCAAACCAATGATATTTAGCCCCACAGCCTACCTTCACCATTCAGGTCATCACTGGAGAGGAGGTCCATGTGCTACAGATGGCAGAACTCTCAACAAAAACTCTGCCACTCTACCGCCACTCACCAGCAGTTTGAAGGCACGAGACACAGGAACAAAGAGGACAGCAGCAGCGATAAATAGAGCTTCTTTTATAATGGATGAGGTCCCGCACTCCGCTGATTCCACTTTGACGGTGACAGACGCACTATAACTGGCTTTAACGCCTCTACTGGGAAGTGCTCACGTGTGAATATTGGGCAAGTCGTGGTCAGACTTGGCTGAAATGCTCCCATGGTCAAACAGCCTGTCGACACTACAGTGCATGTCTCCTGGCTCTAACGACTGGGAGACTGGTTTATGTTGAGTGCACCCATCTCCCCATTATCTAATCTTCACTCTCCACATGAAGACTGGTACATGGCCATGGTATAAAGCAGAAGGCAATACAGAACCCTAAAGGGGCCTAGTTCAGTGCCTTCAGATTAAAATTAGAGGATAAAAAAAATACAAGATTGTGAGACAACTCATCGAGTACAATTCCCCTTAAATAAACAGCAGAGAGCTAACAGGTACACCTCGACCACACTGATGCTTCCACCCATTTCCTTAGATTGTGAGCAGATGGGAGGCACAACAGACAACTGAGCGAATACACAGATGTTCATAAAAATGGAAGTGGTTGATTGAGTGTCAGAGCCATTGTAGTATTAAAATATACTATTACTCATCTGAAGCTTCTGGCCACACCGTAAAGAAAAATATAGTGTGTTGTGCTGGCTTCTAACAGCTGAGTAACTTGTTTATGTTGAGTACACCCCTTCCTTTAGAATCAGTGTGAACTGCTACTTCTGTACAGGGCTGAAATTTCCCCTCACATCTATTTCAGTAGCTGTTAACAAGCAATTCCATAAATAACCCTGTCAGCAATCTACAGTTCTTTGATCTGTTCAGTGACTTGATCGGTTATACAGCCAACAAGGGACCAAACATCCATTGTGAACGAGAAACATGCATCTCTCCACACCAATCGCCTACTTGATGTCTGTACTTGTTCCCACGTGTGGAATGAATTTCTCTCCTCAGTACCCCAGGGAAGAAAGGTTTTTTAAAAATATTTTTCTCCCTTTTTGACTCTTATAATCTCCTCGTGCCATGCACCATTCCTGCCCTTTTTCTCCTCCCCACTGTTATATTTACATTGAGCTTTAAAGAATAAGACTGTTTAGGGTACAAAAGAAAATAATTTTTCCTTGGTCTTCAGGACACAAGGAGAAGGAATGTTGTTCTATCTCGAGGGGGTGCACTAGAGCAGCTCAGGGTGAGTCACCCTTTAATTAGCCCTCTCTCTATCCAACTGAAATAGTTGCCCAGCCTTTTGCCAGCAAAGATCATGAGCCTACAATGTGGGGAACTGAGAGCAAATCTGTGCGCTACCACTTGGTGACAATGTGCTGGACCTCCAGGTTTTCTGCTTCAGTTGAGATGAGATGAGAAGAGAATATTTGGAAGCTGGCTTCTCTGCAATGGGCAGATAGGACAAAGTGGCTCTTCTATAGGGCAGACCTGGAGGTTGCACCATCAACAATTTAGCAATTAGATGAAATAAACAGGTCAAACAATGAGAACCATCCTGAGTAAACCTCAGTTGCAGCTGGGATTCAGACTGCTTCCAACTCTGCTGAGAACCCCTGGTGACAGGCCAAGGTCCATAATATAGGACACAATGAACGTTAAAAAGAAAGGATGAGGTCAATGAAAAAGTGGTTGTTAGGGGACACTAAACTACTTATTAATTGCTACTTATTAAAGAGGAAACGTACTCCACTGAACTCCACATAATCCTGAGGGACAAACTGAGGGAAGGTAAGCAGCTCCAGTGATCAGGTCCTGGGAAAGAACACGTTGGAATAGGAGATGGTGTGATGAGTCTCAATTCCAACACTGTGAGGATACAAGGAGAAGGAAGTGTGCACGTCAATGTTTTGGAACTTAGGAGAAACGAGGTAGGAAATTTTAAATGAACACTGATTATAGTGGTATATTGATAAAATAGTGGAAGATGAAAAAAGTCGGGAGAAAAAAAAAGGACACACTCAGACTGAAGGCTAAGGGAAAATTATTTTCTTTTGTACCCTAAACAGTCTTATTCTTTAAAGCTCAATGTAAATATAACAGTGGGGAGGAGAAAAAGGGCAGAAGTATTGGTCTATTAACAGACATCTCAGCAAGAGATAGGGAACAGTCAGGAACCTTGTAACAAAACATTTCAAGAAGACCAACCTGTAAACATTGAGACAAGTTTTATTGTGAGATGTTTAGAATGTACCTTTTCTGATTAAATGCAGGACATGATAAATCAGAAATCTTCTTAAGTACAATAAATAGGCGGGCTTTAATTCCGACTCTTTACCAAGGGGGGAAAAAAATTGAACAATCAAATACCTTTCGAAACCTCATTGACGCCTGCCATAATTCCCATTTGTATTAACAATTCACTACAAGGTATAATACATCTCCTTCATACAAGGCCATATTAAACTAAAAAAAAAATCCAGAACTTCAAAACTTACCAGAACCTTACAAAATATTCCGAAAAGTTCAGTTCCAATTTATTTACAAAAGTATCAGTTATTTTCTACTATCTTGGAAAAAAGATAATGTTCATTTTGAAGGGGTCGGAGGGGTGGGAGTTGGAAATACAAAAATGTACATGAACCTCTGCACTCAACGCAACTGGCACTATCAGTGGGCAAACTGAATTCGCCCTCATGGGAACCATAACCAACAATGTCCCTAGAGGGCCGACACTGCCTCCTAAGCAGGTCACATTCTCCTTGCAATTCAAAACCCACCACTTTCAATTGAATGAACCACTTTTAAACAATGAGTTTCTCCACAATTCATGAACTGAAGAGGTTAAACATGAAATGAAATGAGTTTCTTAGTAACAAAATAATGTTTTACTTTTTAAGACTCACCAGTTAGGATGCCAGAAGGACCTCAACTTTACTTTTTTTTTTTTGGTCACTATTTGTGCTGTAATCTGAACTCATACAACAAGGGAGGTGCAGAAAGCATTTCACATGCGTTTTTGAAAGTGTTTGTGTGAAGAAGAAAGCATTCCTCAAACTGTACCTGCACAAGTGATCGTTCCTTCTGTTTAAAAAAAAATCTATTTCCGGTAAAGACACTCAACACTGCATGTTATTTAAACTTTAAAAAAAATACCAAACAAAAACCCAAAGGATTCCTAACCACGGTGAATGATTAAAGAAATACCACCTCTGATTATTAACGCACGAATCAAAACTTCTGGAATTAAAATCCTTGTTTTGCTTTTAAGACTCTTGAAAGTTTCTGGCATGTATCTGACTGACCTCTCCCTCTGAAACATGTTATTTTTTTAAATATTAAATGAAGTAAATGGGAAAGCATCAAATGTTTGTCATGGTAACAAAAAGTCTCTGAAAAATTAAAACCACAAAAGTGGTTCAAAATAGTAAAATGAGCTTCACAAACAAAAAAAATATATATATATACTGTGCAAAACCTGACTTTCACATTTTAACAATTCCAGATGCTAACGTAAGGCAAGCAAAGATGTTTCTGGTGTGTACTGAGAACAATCATTCATTCAGCTTGTGATGAAAGTGCTCGGGTTTTTTCTAAAGTGGAACTCCTCATAAACGGGAGATCGCGTCAAGACTGTTTTCTTAACAAGAGTTTGTTTTTTCATTTTCCTGCAAAAGTCATTTCATGTCGATTGTGTTGAAGACCCATTCGGTGAATTTCTTCAGCTGTGCAGACGCAGTGTGAGACTCCTCCTGCAACCGCAAGTTGTCCTCCCGCAGGTGCTGCACCTCTGCCTGCAGAGCAGCTCGGTCTTCCTTTGCCTAATGGAGAAATGTACACAGGTCAATTGAGGCCACGCCTGGAATACAGAGCAGTGCCTGATGGAGGGATTCAGGTATACAGGGAGCAGTACCAGACAGTAATTACAGCACAGTAATCAGATCAACAGTTAAACCGTATGACACCCAGCAGTGACTAAAATGGAACAATCTGATCAAGGGACAGAATTATACACAGAATGGTGCCTGGGAGTAACATCACTGTAGTAATCTGAACCTCTCAATCATACTTAAACAGCGATTGATACCTGGCAATGATTACAATACAGTAATTTGACCAACTCCTAAACATTTCTCGTTAGGCAAGTGTATTAAGGGTTAAGGAACTAAGGCAGATAGATGGAGTTAAGATACAGAATAGCCATGATCAAATTGAATTGCTGAACAGGCTCGAGGGGCGAAATGGCATCCTCCTGTTTCTATGTATATAAAAGATCATAGCTAGGAGTGATTGTAGTGTAGTAATCTGATTGAAAAGTTGATACAGAGTACCGTCTGCCCTCTCAGGTGGACATAAAAGATCTCATGGCATTTTTTCAAAGAAGAGCAGGAGAGCTCTTCCCGGTGTCCTGGCTAATATTTATCCTTCAACCAACATCACAAAAACAGATGATCTGGTCATTATCACATTGCTGTTTGAGGGATCTTGCTGTGCGCAAATTGGATTCCGTGTTTCCTACGTTTCAACAATGACTACATTTCAAAAAGTATTTCATTGGCTGTAAAGAGCTTTGAGATGTCCTGAGGTTGTGAAAGGTGCAGTATAAATGCAAGTCCATCTTCTAATGGTTACCTGGGAATGATTAGGGGTTTGCGATCAAATTCAATGATTCAGCTAATTTACATGGAAAATAATAAACACCTGGGAGCAATCACATTCCACGTGGAAACTGATATCTGGGAGTCACTACAATGCAGTAATTTCATTGAGGGGGTCCAGTTGGTAACTGAACCGTGAGCATAAGTTGTTTATAGTCACGATATGGAGGTCAGATTCCAGTACTGAAATCACTGTTTCCCTCTCTGAAGCATTGACACATGCTGGGATATGGTCCATGGGCATCCTGTGGCAGATTCTTAATGTGTGAGCCTAGACATTGTCAACGGGCTACAGGATGATGGTGGGCATGGGAAATAAGCTTGATCCTGTCCCTGTCCAACCTCTGCACTTACATGTTCAGGGTCAGAAACTGTGACTGATTTCTCCCCTCCCCGCCCAAGGGAAACTAAGGCCAATTGTAAAGTTTTCACTGCTACTCCCTTAATTAACCCTGCACAGTCCAGGGATTGAACCTAGGACCAGATGCGCTGTGCAATACAGGTACCAATCGAGGCATCAGGGCAAGCTCTATATATATTTGTAAGCAATGGCTACTTGTGTAAATGGCAACATGTTCTTGATCCCCAGTCATAGCAAGAATTAGTGATTACCAAACCATTACTGCAGGCATAGTTAGGAATAAACTCAAGTTAATCACTGCAGAATTACAGAGCATCACCAGAACCCAAACTAGTTTGATCCACCCCTTCCTCTCCCCAAACTAGTTTGATCCACCCCTTCCTCTCCCCAAACTAGTTTGATCCACCCCTTCCCCTCTCCAAACTAGTTTGATCCACCCCTTCCTCTCCCCAAACTAGTTTGATCCACCCCTTCCTCTACCCAAACTAGTTTGATCCACCCCTTCCCCTCTCCAAACTAGTTTGATCCACCCCTTCCCCTCTCCAAACAAGTTTGATCCACCCCTTCCCCTCCCCAAACTAGTTTGATCCACCCCTTCCCCTCCACAAACTAGTTTGATCCACCCCTTCCCCTCCCCAAACTAGTTTGATCCACCCCTTCCCCTCCACAAACTAGTTTGATCCACCCCTTCCCCTCCACAAACTAGTTTGATCCACCCCTTCCCCTCCACAAACTAGTTTGAACCACCCCTTCCCCTCCCCAAACTAGTTTGAACCACCCCTTCCCCTCCCCAAACTAGTTTGATCCACCCCTTCCCCTCTCCAAACTAGTTTGATCCACCCCTTCCCCTCCACAAACTAGTTTGATCCACCCCTTCCTCTACCCAAACTAGTTTGATCCACCCCTCCCCTCCCCAAACTAGTTTGATCCACCCCTTCCCCTCTCCAAACTAGTTTGATCCACCCCTTCCTCTACCCAAACTAGTTTGATCCACCCCTCCCCTCCCCAAACTAGTTTGATCCACCCCTTCCCCTCTCCAAACTAGTTTGATCCACCCCTTCCCCTCTCTAAACTAGTTTGATCCACCCCTTCCCCTCCCCAAACTAGTTTGATCCACCCCTTCCCCTCCCCAAACTAGTTTGATCCACCCCTTCCTCTCCCCAATCCCATAACAACTCTTTGCTCAACATTTTAAAAATATAACAAAGGTTTAGATTAAACTGCTTTAAGCTCTAAAAGCCACTTTCGTGTTGAGTTGGTCACAGAGCTGCTAAAGCCTTAATTAATTTATATCGATCAATGAGATTGCGTAGAAACGAGGGACGTGCAATTCAATCTGAAATGCAATAGAGAGCTATTGAAATCTGCTGGTAATGACCATCACTTGGCGCAGTTCTGGTCCCAGCAGCCTGGTCAACGTGTTTAGCCAAGGATCTGGATGCATTGCGGGGGCTGCCGTCTGCATCCATTCAGAGATGTACAAAAAATAAAGTGAATCAGGTTTCAGTTATTAAATGCAAGGTATGTGCTTTGGATTAGACAGGGCCAGAGAGACTAACTGAAGGCCAACCTTGCACATTTCCTGTGCATTATTCGTTAGGCACATCAGTGTTGTGTTGTGTTTGGATATGTTGACAAACCTGATATGAACAGGCAGATAACTGCACAGCTGCTTTCAAACTATCTCAGACAGGTGTTTCTTTTCTTTAGAAAGCAGACGAGACAAAATAATACAAGGGGATGATGAAAAGATTATAGAATGGGATTAGTGGCAAACTCCTGTTCCTGCATGCATATGGTAGGGATTGCATTAATGGAGACATAGCCCACTAAAAACACACATTTAAACCAGTTGAAACGTAGTCTATGAACTCAACCGTTTTCAGCAGGTCAGGCACAGTGAATTTAAGATTTACATTGTGATTTACCTACAATACAGATTGGAATCCAAGAGGGAATGGTATCTGTCTTGTGGAAGTTTTCCACTTCAGAGTGAGCATCATTTTGTGTACTTTGTACTTATTCCGGTGATGTTAGTAAGGAATTTCCATTTCAGATACCCAGTGTCAGTATCAAGCAGTCCCAGGTCAGGTGTAAATGAAGAATAAATAGTTGAAGCTTCCTGTTCTTCTCTCTTTATAGCAAAACTGTAAGTGGGTTATTTATATGTGAGTTTATGATTTCCCTAAAACTAACTAGCAGCCAAATTCTTCCCCCTCTGTATCTCGGGCCTTGCCTTAGAAGATGACCCCCACTGCTCGGAGGTGTGACATTTTTCCATTTTGCCCATCAGCCACCTTTGGGCTATCTGAGTGAGATTAGCAACTATTCTTGGATTTAGAAGCAGTTCTGTACTGTGGGCCCATTCTGGGGGTCAGCGTGAGAAGATTTTCATCCCATCAGTCTGGGTTTGGTTCGAATCCAGGTTTCAGAGGTGAAAGGCCAGTAAACAATTTTCTTAAAATGCTTTGTCAAGATTTACTTTGTCAAGTTATTTTCAAAATGAAACCCCACCTTGCATCAGTGCTTTATTTAGGCCACCTTCCACCTCCAGCACCCGTATCTCAGACTAACACAAGATAAAGGGAAGGGTACAAGTGGTTTGTTCGCGACCACAGTCAAGCTGAGCAATGTATGATGATGTAACAAGAATGAGGTTAATCAATTATGTTCTTTTCACTTGGGCAAATTTTCTTTGTGCCCAGTGTGTAAAGGATGCTGGGATTTGGTTATACCAATTGCTGGTCGCACAGATGGGGACTTTCTCTCTTACCCTCCTCAAATCGTCCCGAAGCTCCTTCAACAACATTTCCAGTTCAGTCACCTTGTCAGACAGAGTGGTAGGAGATTCCTCTCTGAAAAGAACAGTACGATCAGTCAGAAGAGAATCCTATCAAGCTAAAGCAGATGGGTCTTTTTATTTTGTAAAACCCAGTCAGATCTCCACTGTTTCCACCCCTTCCCGTTGAGAGGGCCGCATCAGCTGCTGACCGACAAGCAGGATTGATGCGATCGAGAACCCCACTAAGTGAGGTGGTTCCACATCTGGTGAACGAGCAAGAGAAGGCAAGAGTCATCCGCTTGCCCCTCTTCCAATTTTCACCCTCCTCCTGTCCTACAGGCACCAACTCCTGGTACCTCACCCAAGAGGCTATTATTCAGGCGAGATCCTGGACAGTGAATGCCAGCACAATTCCCATAGTTTTGCTGAATACCTCTACCCAAAATTTGAACCTATATTTTTTTCTTTTCAGATGGTGATGGACTGGCTGTGCATTTCCAGTTTTTATTTCAGATTTACAGCGTTGACAACGAAATTGGGAACCAGTTACAATTTTGACCTGGAACTAAAATGCTACCATGCTCCTGAAAGATCAAAAGGAGTGCTTTGGTAGATACAGGTTAACAGTTATCCTGTTCTTGGCCACTTGGAATAAATGGCACTTATTTTTTTTCATTGTACTAGTGGATGTCCTGTGGCACTGCTTATAGCAAGTTGTAGGTTACCTTGGAGCGTTATACAGGTACACAGATCACAAAGTAGCATCGCAGGTTAAAAATGTCAAAACAAAAGCAAACAAAGGACTGGGGTTTATTTCTAGAGGAATAGAATTGAAAAACAGAGAAGTTATGTTAAAACTGTATAGAACCTTGGTTAGACCACACTTATATTGTGGACATTTCTGGTCTCCATATTATAAAAACGATATAGAGGCATTGGAGAAGGGGCAAGAAAGATTCACAAGGATGATACCGGAACTGAGAGGATATACCAATCAGGAAAGAGTAAACAGGCTGGGACTCTTCAGAAAAGGGAAGGCGGAGGGTGACCTGATAGAGGTCTTTAAAATTATGGAAGGGTTTGATAGGGTATACATAGAGAAGATGTTTCCACTTGCTGGGGAGATCAGAACTAGGGGCCATAAATATAAGATAGTCGCTCATTAATCAAATAGGGAATTCAGGGGAAACTTCTTCACCCTGAGGGTGGTTACAATGTGGAACTCACTACCACAAGGAGTAGTTGAGGTGACTAGCACAGATGCATTTAAGGGGAAGCTAGATAAACACGAGGGAGAAATGAATAGAAGGTTATGCTGATGGGGTGAGATGAAGTAGGGAGGGAGAAGGCTCGTGTGGACCGTAAACACCAGCATTGACCAGTTGGGCCGAATGGCCTGTTTCTAACCTGTACATTCTTTGTAACGTACGGTTTATTATTACATAATGATGAGGGGGATTGAAAACACCCTTTCCTAATAGGCATAAATGGACTATCTTGAGGAAAGCTATCTACTGCTAAGGTGTAGCTGTATTTAATCTGTTTTGCCCCCTTAAGGCCACAAATGTACTCCCTGAGGGAAAAGTGCACTAAATAGGCACATCTTGAGATCAATTAGAGGCTTATTGCTGTCACTGAGGGGAATTTTTCTCTACATTGGCAGCTATTTATAAATCCCAGTTGCTCCTCTTAGGATAAAGCCAAGTCAATCATCAAGGTCAACAGAAATTAGGAGGAAATTATTGGCTTTTGCGACCTCAATATTAAGATGGTTCAATTGTGACTTGGTGTTTCATGAATATGATATATGAGCCAGGTGATAGGGTGATATAGGCTCTGTACTTGCGACAGTATGGCAAATGCACTATTTGCAATATTACACATTATGCATGTATATGTGTGTGTGTATATATGTTTTATATATATGTATGTATATAATATGTTTGTGTATATAAGTATGTATACATTGCTGGTTTGGTTTAATGGGTCAGGAGAGAAATAAATACAAACACATAGACAAAGTACAGCTAAAAAACCCAAACTGGGATATAATTTCCTGGTTCCCAAAACAGGACGACTCACCTTCTGGGTACAGTTTGAGGTGATGGGTGCCTGTCTGCCTGATTGCTGTCGAGGGATAAGCTGTCAGGTCTGTGGTCTGAATCATCAACACCAAATAAACAAGCTCTCTGGACTGGAAAATGAAGAAGAAAAAAATAGGTAAAATTTACTCTTGTTCACAACATTTTTTGATATAAATGAATGGACATTTCCATCCCATGTTGTTAAATGCTCCTAGTTGTGCATGATTGCATGGGCACTGGCATGTCTGTGGCTGTGATCAGCTGTCAGGAGGCATGCTTGCATGGGACAACTGTACTCCCCCCCCCTTCCTCAACCATTGCTGGCAACTGATTTCCCTTTTCTAAAGTGATTCCGGGGTTCTGAATTGGGTTCCTACATGACACATCTTACCGTGACAGAGAGGAAGGAGAAATGAGCAACACCAGTTTTTACAGAAATGCACTTCCTAACGGTTTGGCACAGAATGAAAAGTTTGCAAAGCCCAGAACAATGTGGCCTCCCAGCTGATGAGTAAGGCAGAGAGCTGGGCAAGAGCAGTCAGGGAGTTTTGTTTTTAAAGGAGTCACACCACCAGCACTTTTAAAAGTTATAAAGTTTTTTTTTTTAAGAAATAGCAGTGTTAACTTCAGTAAAATATGAGAATTTTTTATACTGTGCTCGCCTGAACACCACCCAGCAGCACAATTCTAAACATTGGGCCAAATCCGGAAAAATAACAGCGAGTTCATGACGCACGCCGTTATTAACGTGCAAATCGGCCAGCAAATTCAGGGGATAGAGATACGCCGTGAGATCAGCACCTGCTGATCGATTTACACCGCTCAAGCGTTTGCTTCGCACAAATGGCACCTCACCCTTAGCCCTCTGCTATTTTTAAGAACTTGCTGGATTTTCACAGTAATTGCCCGTTCAACTCACCGCAGAAAGTTAGGGGTCATAATTAACAGTTAATTAAACAATTAAAGTTTAAAAATATTTTTAAAGGATGCTAATATAATTGAAAAGAAAATATCTTATTAGCATAATCATGCTACAACTTGGATTCTAGTTTTACTGCCCATAATTAGCCACCTAAAAATGTACATATCAGCTCATTCAAAACACTTGGACTTCAAAAGTACCCCTTTTAACAACATGAATTATTAATGCAATACCAATCAACCTCTCTGGCCCAGAAAGGGAACTATTTAAACTGTTGAGTCTCATTCCTGCATGTAATAAATTGTTGTTAGAGATTTTAAAAATGTCAAGTTTTAATTTTTTTTCCTTACTTTTCCTTTGTCTCTTTTTTCTCTCCTTTTTATTTCTCTTTCTGTACCTGATTTGACTATAATTAACTCCCTCCTCTGTAGTTTCTTTCTCAATCCTTATATCTTATTGGTTCACTAAGGTTCTTAGCCCGTGCCGTTATCAGCTCGCGCTTCCAGCAAGTTACGACATAAATTATATCCGAGCTGAAGTGTGCAGGAAAAAGTCTAATTTACAATGCCCCTCTCCAGCAAGATTTGGCCCGTTATATATTTTGTTACTCCAAGTTTCAGCTGTGTCTGGGAGAACATCTTTGAGTTACATAGCACAAGGGCAAAGTACTGGTGGTTGGAAGTCCGTTGTTAGAGGAGGGGGGAATTTAAAAGAACCAATTAAGGGAAGTATGCAACAATAAACCTGTTAGCACAACTGTGATTTCCCATCTGGCATTTCTACACTAATAAACGACATAGTATGTGTCAGCCATGGCTCACTGGTAGCAATCTTACCTCTGAGTCAGAAGGATGTGGGTTCAAGTCTTACTCCTGAGATTTGAGCACAAAGTCTAGGCTGACACTTCAGTACAGTACTGAGGGAGTGCTGCACTGTCAGAGGTGCCGTCTTTCTGACTCAGGAACAAGAGCTACCACTGAGCCAAGGCTGCCACCTGGGACTTCAGGAATTGCACCATTTCAGTCTCTTTCAGGCCATTTGGCTCAACAATTTCCACAAGCCAGTTAACTGCACAAAAAAAAACTTTGTAATTTTTAAAAATAAAATCAGGAGTTAAAAATATACCAACATACTTTAATAATGGAAAGAGCTTATATTGAGGCCTGGTGACCTCACTGGGAACCTTGCACAACCGTAGATATTTATGTGGGGAACCCAGAGATGAACTAAGTGTGTCGCAATCTGCAATCGCAACTCAGTTGAAGGTGAGAATTTGAGCTTCCAGGTCTCCCACGTGCCAGGCAGTCAGATTGACAGGCAGGCTGCCTGTCGGCAGTGAAAGGAGCTGCGAATCAAAGTGGGGGTGGGGGTGCAGGAGAGATCGATCATCGGGCTTGGAAAAAAAAATCAGGGGAGGGGAGGGGAGAGGTGGGGGGACGTGGACGACATCAGGGGGGTCCAGCCAGCATATCAGGGATCCATCATCGGTGGGGGGGGTATGGTCCGATCGCAAGGCTCCTGTTGCGCCAGGTGAGCTTATTGGGCCTGGATGAAGCACTCCTGCTCCTCCAGGCTCACAAGCAGTGCAATAAAGGCACTCACCTCATGGAACCGGCCCTTCCCACCTGCTTTCATCTGATGTGAGTCGGAAGCGATGGGAAACCCAAACAGGCAAGATTTAATTTGTTTAACTTTTGTAATACACAAAATATTAAGTACCTCAACTATTTCAATTAGGTACATTGCCCCTTTAAGTATTGGCCTGCCGGCTTTAAGTGGGGGTGGGACTTCCTGGTGTCTGTTGTGCACACACATACACCAGGAAGTCCCACTCCAAAACGTTATTATTTTAACCACCTACCTGCCCCAACACACCCTATCTTGAGGGTTAAAATTATCCTCATTACCCTAATGATGTTAACTCCATGCCCTGAAACAGCAGGAAGCAGAAATGTACTCACATTCCCCATGCAACAAGGTCCCCAGGCCAGGCAACTTCATCACAGTAGGCACAGCACAGGAGGAGGCGATTTGGCCCATCGTGTCTGTGCTGGCTCTTTGAAAGAGCAATCCAGTTAGTCCCATTCCCCTGCTCTTTCCCCATAGCCCTGTAAATTATTTCCCTTCAAATATTTATCCAATTCCCTTTTGAAAGTTATTATTGAATCTGCTTCCACCACCCTTTCAGGCAGTGCATTCCAGATCATTACAACTCGCTGTGTAAAAAAATGTTTCCTCATGTCACCTCTTCCTCTTTTGCCGATCACCTTGAATCTGTGTCCTCTGGTTACTGACCCTTCTGCCACTGGAAACAGTTTCTCTTTGTTTACTCTCTCAAAACCGTTCATGATTTTGAACACCTCTATCAAATCTCCCCTTAGCCTTCTCTGTTTTAAGGAGAACAATCCCAGCTTCTCCAGTCTCTCCACATAACTGAAGTCCCTCACCCTAGCCCCATTCTAGTAAATCTTTTCTGCACCCTCTCTAAGGCCTTGACATCCTTCCTAAAGTGTGGTGCCCAGAAATGGACACAATACTCCAGCTGAGGCTAAATCAGTGTTTTATAAAGGTTTAGCATAACTTCCTTGCTTTTGTACTCGATGCCTCTATTAATAAAGCCCAGGATCCCATATGCTTTTTTAACAGTCTTCTCAACTTGTCCTGCCACCTTCAAAGATTTGTGTATGTGCACTCTCAGGTCTCTCTGTTCCTTTAAAATTGTACCATTTAGTTTATATTGCCTCTCCTCATTCTTCCTACCAAAATGCACCACTTCACACTTCTCTGCGTTAAATTTCATCTGTCAAGTGTCTGCCCATTTCACGAGTCTGCCTTTGTCCTCCTAAAGTCTGGTACTATCCTCCACATTATTTACTACATTTCTGAGTTTCATATCATCTGCAAACTTTGAAATTATACCCTCTATACCAAAGTTCAGGTCATTAATATATATATATATCAAAAAGAGCAGTGGTCCTAATACTGACCCTAATGCTTTTTGTCCTTGTCCAATTTTGTATCCACGCAGCCACTGTCCCTTTAATCCCATGGGATTTAATTTGCTAACAAGTCTATTATGTGATACTTTATCAAATGCCTTTTGAAAGTCCAAATACACAAATCAACCGCACTACTCTCATTAACCCTCTCCGTTACTTCATCAAAGAACTCAATTAAGTTAGTCAAACACAATTTTCCTGTAATAAATCCATGTTGATTTACATTTATTAACCCATACTTTTCCAAGTGCCAATTTATTTTGTCCCAGATTATCATCTCTAAAAGTTTCCCCGCCACCGATGTTAGACTGACTGGCCTGTAATTGCCGGGTTTATCCCCCTCCCCTTTTTTGAACAGGGGTGTAACATTTGCAATCCTCCAGTCTTCTGGCACTGCCCCATATCTAAGGAGGATTGCAAGATTGTGGCCAGAGCCTCTGCAATTTCCACCTTTACTTCCCTCAGTAACCTAGGATGCAGCCTATCTGGACTGGGTGACTTTTCTACTTTTGAGCATTGCCAATCTTTTAAGTACCACCTCTATATCTATTTTTATCCTATCCAATATCGCTACTACCTCCTCCTTTACTGCTACAATGGCAGCATTCTCTTCTCTAGTGAAGACGGATGCGAAGTATTCATTTAGTGCCTCTGCCTCCACAAGAAGATCTCCTTTTTTGTCCTTAATCAGTCCCATGCTTCCTTTGACTACCCTTTTACTATTTATATGTTTATAAAAGACTTATTAGGGAAGATTCTCTCCTGCAAGCACAGAGGGCAAAACCGTGCACGCTCAGCTAGGAAGCAACACAGGGAATTACCAACTCCCACCTCAAAATTTGAGAAGTAAAGAAAAACAAAACACATCATTGCGTTTTGTACCTGTATATCATTAACTCAAGCACCTCTTTTGTTGTGCTGCATTAATTTAGTAAAAACTACAGAACATAGGTGTGCTCACAGCGTGAAAGGGACGGCTTACTCCACTCGGGTACAGCAATAAAAAATAACGTGCAATGTTGCAAGGTATATGAATTTTAAGTGAGGGTGCTCTGGGCCACCAACATACTGTGCCACAGATTAGTAGGATATAGGGAGATGGCTTCATGGCCAGCTCCTGATCTCTGCTGTGCTATTAGAGAGGCAACCAGCAGAGCTTGATAGCAATCCCAATTACTGCTCTGATCTACTGACCCACTGATGCTCAGTAAGGTGGAACTTCTGGGCACTCAAAAATTATGGGAAATGCTGCTGATCCCTGCACGTTTCCTGAGAGTAGACGGATTATCATATCATTTTGATTATTATCAGGGTTTTACTATAAAAAGCACATGTGAGTCCCATTAAATCGCTAATGATGTAAAAATTCTAAAGAAACCCAAAACAATGCTAAGGAATACAAAGATTATGTCTCGTACACCAGATGCCACAGTGATTGTGCAACATTCCCTATATGCTAAGCCTTCAAATTATATCATATTAACGAGTCTGCTTAGACCAGCTCTTGTAACTGGAACAAAAGACTTTCAGAAGGCTCTAATCTGCTCTACTGAGGGTTAGCCAAGATCAGATAAGCCTGTCAAATCATGGAAGCACCACTAATCCAAGCTTTTACTATCTGAAACTGTGACCAGCTTCTAAACGACAGACCCAATTTCCCATAAGCCTCAGGCTCACAAACAAGATGCCAGCACAATTTCTCAAGATGTTGTGGTAACAGATCTAGTATCGCTGAGAGCCTGACGGAATTTAATACACCCAGGAGGATAAAAGAGAATTGCTCGAATCCCAGTTCTCAGAGTTCTAAATATCAAACCATGCTGTAATAATTGAGCTTCTCTCTCAGTCTGTTGGTAAAACATGAGACTGCACAGTACAAAGTGACAGAACTAACTTGTAGTATAATCAACTGGCAAATATACAGGTAAGCTGTTGGCTCGCAGAAGAAAGCTGCTGCTCTGAATCTCAGTCACGGCTGGCATCAGAATGTACCTGACCGCACAGTGAATGCTTTTTGCCAATTCTCATCCGCGCTACATGACTAAACACTGCAGGACCACAGGGCAACTTCGCTGTGGGGAGAAACAGCAGCCAGACTGCCCTGTGAAAGCATATCCCATATTGGTAATAGTGGGAGTGCCACTGGTAACAGTCACGGAAAAATCTTAGCCTGGAAAGGGGGTGGGAGGTGGGGGGGGGAGAAGGAGGTGAGAAAGAGACAAAACATTAATGAATTGTTTAAACTAGGCTTTCTCACTTTTGGGTCACAAAGTTCTCAGTTTAGTCCATAACAAATGGCTTTAACACATGATCTGGGCTCATATATAGGACAACATGTGGAAGTGCATCACACACGAAAACGAAGGCTCTGTCCACCTGTTCTGATGGTTGGGGTGGATATTAAAGATCCCACGACACAACTTAAACAGCAAGCAGCTCTCCTGGTATCCGAGACAAGATTCCTCCTTCAGCCAATACCACCAAAAAGCAAATTAACTGGTCACCCATTTCATGGCTGTTTGTGGGCTATTTCTGGTGCAGAATGGCTGCAACACTTGCCGACATAACAACAATCGTCAAACTTCAGTGTGACGCACTTTAACCTGATTAGACATGAAAGCATTAGATAAGTTCAAGTATTAATGAAACATATAGCTCTGAACAGCTGAGGAATTATTTTTCAATGCAGATTTACAAACAGTGTTCAAAAGAAGGGGTTTATCATGACCTGACCAGGGAGGTCATTTGGTGTCATTCTCCCAAGACCTGGACCGAGCCACAATGTGAAAGCGTCTTTAGATCATCAATGTGCCGCGGCACATTGCTAATTAACGAGGAACGAGATTCAGCAAAGTGCACAGGGATTTGACTGCCACAAATACACACACATTGTTACCTTCAAACGCCTTTGCAGCATCCACAAGGTTTGACCATTCCAAGCCCATGGCAGTGTCTGGCAGGGGCATAAGGCCTGGATCTGGCAGTGGCTGTCGTCTCCTTTCATGAATATCGGACAGGGAACCATCAGAGGCAGAGAGGTCAACTGAGGAATAAATAGTAAAATATTAATCAAAAATTGCAAGTGCACATTACCAGCAAACCCATGAATTAATTTAAAAAGAGGTTTAGAAAACAGGACCAATCCAAGGCAGAAGAATGATCTTCACACTCCATCATTCAAGTTACCAGAAAAATTATTTTTTTTAATTCCCAATATTCTCCCTCCATTCTCTGCAGGAATTGCTCGGTGTTCCTGGTCAGAGAGGGGTGGGTGGTTTGCTGTGGAGTTCTCCCATTCTTTCCCCTCTCCCACCACCAGCAGGTAAGGTGGAAGATACTTCCATAGAAGACACTTCTAGATTACCTCATATCCTACAACCAGTTTGTCATGAGGCAGGCAATCTACTGTCTGTGTGCTACTCATCCACGCCTTAATTTCACTGTTTATTTTACTAGTATTATGCAATTTGTTTCTTTGCTCTCCACCTCATCTTTCCCTCCCATCCATCCACCCATCCCCCCCCCGCACTTTTGTGGCCAGATCTTGGGAAGCCTCGAGGCTCATGAGGAACAGGAAGGAAAGTTATGGGAGAATAAAGAGACTGAGGCCAGATCAGATGAAAAGCAAAATCAATGTCCATGCGTGCAGTTAATGCACGCATGTTATGCATCATGCTGAGGTGGTCAAGTCAGGACAGATAGCAGCAGCTCTGACTGGCCTGGGACAATGCATAGCAGCAAGAAGATTAGTCATCATTTTGATATATAGAGAGGACAGGATGGGAGGGTAAACAATAATAGGAACATAGGAACAGGAGTAGGCCATTCAATCCCTCGAGCCTGTTTCGCCGTTCAATGAGATCATGGCTGATCGGTATCCTAACTCTATTTACCCGCCTTGGTTCCATATCCCTTAACACCCTTGGCTAGCAAAAATCTATCGAACTTAGATTTAAAATTGTTAATTGAGCTAGCATCTACTGCTTTTTATGGGAGAGAGTTCCACACTTCTACCACCCTTTGCGTGAAGAAGTGTTTCCTAAATTCTCTCCTGAATGGCTTGGCTCTGATTTTAAGTTTCTGTCCCCTTGCCCTAGACCAGCAGAAACGTTTCTCTCTATTTACCCTATCAATTCCTTTCAAAATCCTAAAAACCTCAAATCAAATCACCCCTTAACCTTCTTTATTCCAGGGAATACAAGCCTAGTTTATGTAATCGCTCCTCATAATCTAACCCATGGAGCCCTGGTAACATTCTGGTGAATCTATGCTGCACTCATTCCAAGGTCAATATATCCTTTCTAAGTGCG